>NC_091945.1:25527103-25827103 GCF_041260155.1 Ptychodera flava | reverse complement strand
AATTTTTGCACAATAAATATTGAAATATTTCAGTGAAATCAATTAGATATCTCTTTGGCTATTCATGTTGTATTCTACATGCAAATACCTTTCATTTGATATATCATTCGATAGTTTAAAAGTATGTTTAGAGTAGTTAACAAAAATTTCTAATTTTATATCGCATTTATGCAAATTATGCAAATTAGGAGGATATGGCCCTACTTGGAAGCTCCACATCGTCAATGTTCTTGAAGTAGAGATAATAAGCTTTCAAATGACGTATGATGTGGCTGTATGTAAGGTGGGTACATTAAGTGCGAAAAATAGGTGAGTCTGCCGCTCGCCAAATAGGGCTAATAGCTAACCATCGTGCATCGGTTGATACTGTGACAGAATTGCTTTGTGTAACTACTAATAGTAACCTCCATGGGTTTTATTTTACGGCCACGTGTACGTTAGTCCATGGAGTTCTCCTCTACCTCCATGGTTAGTCGCTCGCTACGATCATGGAGTCAGGAGCGGAGCTAGTACCTCCATGCTATACGGCAAGCCACGGTTTGTGGAGGGACCGTGGGCAAGCATTATGGAATACCTTGGTCATTACATGCTCACTGTGTTCCGAATGTAGTTACAAACGGCTATGCTAGGTCTGCATAGTTTTCCTTGTTTGATGAACATTAGTGTTGTATTTGAAGGGAAATTTGTGAAAGCAACAAATTTGTCTTGCTTTATTCGGAATCGTAACTGTCTTACAAAGAGTAATCTTAATTCACTGCCCACATGTGGGGGTTGTCAACCTGATGTAATAGCCTTTCCCAGATTTCCAATCGATATGAGTGTGTGTAGGCCTAAACAAGAAAAGTAAACTCATAAGTGTTTGATGGGCATGGTGGGTATAGCCGATTCGCCCCCAAAAGGCCATATCCACCACGTCAAAATCTCTGAGGGGAACAGCTGTCATGCAGGGAAAAGAGTTATCAGGGTGTTTGATTTTGTTGCTAGTCTAGTTAGTTGGTAACGTAATTGAAGAACAAAAGCATGTTCTTTTTTGTAGATTACTTTCACCAGTAATCTTCTAAAATAATTGAGAACGAAATTATTGGAGCTTCCAAAGCTTTGATCTGCCAGGAAGATACTACTCAGCGCAGGTGTCCCTTATTTCCTCTACTATGCACACGAATACTAGGCGCTGTAATATCTTGTCAGCACCTGAAAATATCTTTGCTGTATTGCGATCAAACTCTACTACTGAAGTCAATTTTTGCAATTATGTCTCGGCCAATCATATATAACTTTATTTGCGACAACAATATACACAGGAATGATATGCATATTCCCTGCTTTGATGCTAAAATTAATATTTGAAATAGTATTTATTAAACTTCTTCAAATGGTATATGAGTACGGAAATGTCTTGCCGTAGCTACAATATAGGCGGAGGCTTGTCGTGCTCACACAAAGGAACACAGGATATGTACGTGCTGTGTATTTGTCAGGCGGCTACTGGGCTTCAGATGCGCTGATGGTGCCGGGGTATCACGTGAAGAGTGTTCGAGAAATTTCGAAAGCATGTGATCACCTCAAACTTGTTGGATATGTACGTGCTGTTTATTTGCAGGGCGCTGCTGGGCGTCAAATGCGCTGATTGGTGCGAGGGCATCACGTGAAGAGTGTTCCAGAAATTTCGAAAGCATGTGATCACCTAAGACTTGCTGGTTATGTATTTGCCAGGCGGCTGCTAGGCTTCAAATGCGCTGATTGGTGCGAGGGTATCACGTGAAGAGTGTTCGAGAAATTTCGAAAGCATGTGATCACGTAAAACTTGCTGGGTAATAGCCCGTTAATCTGACGTCATAAGATATATACGTACTAGACATTAGTGAGGACACGAGAGATTCTGAACTGCTCAGTAGAGAAGAATAAGGTTCAAAATTAGGATATTTGCCCGGCATTTCTTTGATTTAGTTACCCATTTAAATTAAGGTAAGTCACCCTTTCTTTCATGATTCTCAAAATGTAAGAGGAAATTGGCTATCTTGAAAGAAAAACCGGTTTCCTTTGACAACAGCTCTCGATCTCATAGCGGCACTGTTAATCCGGTGTGTACACGTGTTGGCTAATTCCCAGCGCAAAACGTGGACAAATATTCGATCACTTTTATGTGTTATTATTAGGAAACATTTTAGTGAAAAAGAGTATGTGTCGGTGCAAGGCTCATCGGTATAGTAAAGGATCATGAAGCATTGACAAATTCTGTGAATTCTTGCCATTGTATTACGAAATTTCAGTGAAAAACTGATTTCATTTTAAATTGAAAGCTATCTCGGCGTGTAGTTACATGTAACTGCAAATGAAGCTTACGGTAACTATAATTCGTTTTTCAGTCTTATCTCCAGTGATCGTTGGCAAGATAGTCTGATGTAAGAGTTGCTAACCCGATGGCATATTTCTTATTCAACCTTAAAAGATTAATTATCGACATTGAACTTTGAGACAGCTTTTGCGTGTTGCGATTAAACGAGAGGGCAAAGCAAGGCAAGGAAAGTTCCTGTACTAAAACTGCACTAATTGGGTCTGAATACTGATTGTCATTTTATATTCAAGCGCAGTTGGAAAATTTTGCAATTATAAAAAGATTACAGAAGTATTTATTTTTATCAGCAATATTCATAATCATAAATTACTGATGACATTTCTCTACACTTTTGCTTTTCGAAAGCATGTGATCACCTCAAACTTGCTGGATATGTACATGCTGTGTATTTGCCAGGCGGCTGCTAGGTTTCAAATGCGCTGATTGGTGCGTGGGCATCACGTGAAGAGTGTTCGAGAAATTTCGAAAGCATGTGATCACCTAAAACTTGCTTGATAAGAGCCCATTAATCTTATGTCATAAGATATACATACTAGACATTCGTGAGGACACGAGGGCTTCAGAATTGTTAGGTAAAGAAGACTAAGGTAAAAAATTGGTTATTTTCCGGCATTAAGTTGATTTATACTTAGTTACCCTTTTCAATTAAAATAAGTCACCCTTTCTATTATGATTTTGAAAATATTTTCGAGAATTGGCTATCTTGAAAAATTGCTTTTCTTTGAAATCAGCTCTCGATCTCGTAGCCCCACTGTTAATCCGGTATGTACACGTGTTGGCTTATTCCAAATCCAGCGCAAAACGGTTACCACTATTCGGTCATTTTTATGACTGTATTATTCAATTTGGTGAAAAAGAGTATGTGTCAGTGCAATGCTTATCGGTATAGAAAGGGATCATGAAGCGCTGACAAAGTCCTTTGAGTTCTTGACATATTATCACCAAATTTCATTTACCCTTCTAAATTAAGGTAGGTCACCCTTTCTATTATGATTCTGAAAATAAAAGAGGGAATTGGCTATCTTCAAAAAAATATTCTTTGAGAACAGCTCTCGATCTCGTAGCCCCACTGTTAATCCGGTATGTACACGTGTTGGCTAATTCCCATTCCAGCGCGAAACGAGTACAAATATTCAATCATTTTTATGTGTTATTATTAGGAGACATTTTGGTGAAAAAGTATGTGTCGGTGCAAGGCTCATCGGTATAGAAAAGGATCGTAAAGCGTTGAAAAAGTCCGTTGAATTCTTGCCAATTATTACAAAATTTCAGTGAAAAAGTGATGTCATTTTAAATTGAAAACTAGCTTGGCGTGTAGTTTCATGTAACTGCAAATGCAGCTTAGGTTAACTATAATTCGTTTTTCAGTCTCATCTCGAGCGATCGTTGGCAAGATAGTCTGATGTAAGAGTTGCTAACCCGATGGCATATTTCTTATTCAAACCTTAAAAGATTAATTATCGACATTCAACGTTGAGACAGTTTTGGCGTGTTGCTATTAAACGAGCGGGCAAAGCAAGGCAAGGAAAGAATTTCTAAGCGTCTGTACTACAACTGCGTGAATTTGGCATGAATACTGATCGTCATTCAAAATTCAACTGCAGTTTGGTGCTTTTGCAATTATAAAACAATTACAGAAATGTGTATTTTTTTCAACTATATTCACAACCATATTTACTGATAACATCATTTTTTAAACTTTTGCTATGCTTAATATTGCCTTATTACCCAGTGGTGGAGAGCCAATTACTTCATTCGCTGAAGATAAAAGAGTAAAATTGTGCAGGTAATTTGATGATCAGATACAAGGAGTATGGCGCAAGTAACTGAACTATTTCAATGCATGCACTTACCTCGATTTACTTTAAAAACCTTAATGACTTTCACTAATAATTCTTTCATAGCGAGTTCAGGTACAAATGTCCAGTGGTCGATATCACAGGGAAAAGAGTTACCTGGGTCTCTCATTTCGTTGTTAGTCATGTTAGTTGGTAACACAAATGAAGAATACAAGCATTTTCTTTTGTTTATTTTCTTTCACAAATAACCCTCTAAAATAATTGTGAAAGAAATAAGTAGAGCTTCCAAATCTTTAAGCTTCCAGGAAGATGTTACACACACGAATACCAGGCGCTGTAATATCTTGTCAGCATCTGAAATTATCTTTGCTGCATTGCGATTAAAACACTACTACTTTCAGTCATTTTTTGAAATTATGTCTCGGCCAATTATATAACTTTATTTGCGCCAACAATATATAACCGGAATGATATGCATATTCCGTATTTTGATGCTAAAATTAATATTTTGAATAGTATTGTTGAACTTCTTGAAGTGGTATATGAATATAGAAATGCCTTGCTGTGGCTACAATTAACATAGGCGAAGGCTCGTCGTGCTCACACGAAGGAACACAGGATATTTACGTGCTGTATATTTGTCAGGTGGCTGCTTGGCTTCAAATGCGCTGATTGGTGCGAGGGTATCACGTGAAAAGTGTTCGAGAAATTTCGAAAGCATGTGATCACCTCAAACTTGCTGAATAACAGCCGTTAATCTGACGTCATAACATATATACATACTAGACATTAGTGAGGACACGAAGGCTTCTGAACTGCTCAGTAGAGAAGAATAAGGTCAAAAATTCGATAATTTGCCCGGCATTTCGGTGATTAGCCTGTTCAGTGACGTGGAAAATCTGTTCAGAACACACTGGACTACAGTTGTATCATTTTATCTCGACCAATCATATAATTTTATTTGCGCCAACAATATATAACCGGACTTACATGCATATTCGTATTTTGATGCTAAAATAAATATTTTGAAAAGTATTGTTGAACTTCTTTAAATGGTATATGAATACAGAAATGCCTTGCTGTGGCTACAATTAACATAGGCGAAGGCTCGTCGTGCTCACACGAAGGAACACAGGATATGTCCGTACTGTGTATTTGTCAGATGGCTGCTAGGCTTCAAATGCGCTGATTGGTGCGAGAGTATCACGTGAAGAGTGTTCAAGGAATTTCAAAAGCACGTGATCACCTCAAAATTGCCAGATATGTACGTTCTGTTTAAATTACGGGTGGCTGCTCAAATTCGCTGATTGGTACGAGTGTATCATGTGAACAGTGTTCGAGAAATTTCGACAGCATGTGAACACCTCAAACCTGGTTGTGTAGGTGGCTGTGTAAATGTAACACGGCTGCCTTGCTTCAAATGCGCTGATTGGTGCGAGTGTATCACGTGAAGAGTGTTCGAGAAATTTCGAAAGCATGTGATCACCTCAAACCTGCTGGGTAACAGTCGGTTAATCTGAAATCGTAAGTTATATACATACTAGACATTTGTGAGGACACGACAGCTTCAGAACTGTTAAGTAGGGAAGAATAAAATCAATTTTTTTTTACCTAGCATTTCGTTTATACTTACCCTTCTCAATTAAGATGTTTCCCTTTCTATTATGATTCTGAAAATATAAGAGAGAATTGGCTATCTTCAAAACACCGTTTTCTCTGAGAACAGCTCTCTGTCTCGTTGCCCCACTGTTAATCCAGTATGTACACATGTTGGCAAATTCCAATTCCAGCGCAAAACGAGTAAAACTTTTGGATCATTTTTATGTGTTATTCATTAGGAGACATTTTGGTGAAAAAGAGCATGTGTCGGTGCAATGCTCATCGGTATAGAAAAGAATCATGAAGAGTTGATGAAGTCAGTTGAACTCTTGCCATTGTATTACAAAATGTCACTCGAAAAATTGCTAAGTCAAGTTAGTTGAAAGCTAGATCGGCGTGTACTACATATATCTGCACATGTAGCTTAGGATCCGTTAAATTCAATTCGTTTTTCAGTCTGATCTCGAGTGAATGTGGCATACTGGTCCTAATAGCGTCGCTAATCTGATGGCAGATCAAGTTTTAATGTTGAGGTAGTTTTGGTGTGTTGGTATTAAACGCGACTCAAATCTAATATTTGTTCAGATCCACCCCTCAATACCCTCAAAAGGTTTCCAAGTCCCCGTCTTTATGATCGAAGTTTTTCAAGTGTCCCCCAAAATTATCACATATTTATTAGGACTGTATGAAGAGAAAAAATAATATGTGTTGCATAGTTCTGCTCTCCAATGTTCCACACATCTCTTATCAACAGTATGTAGAGCCATATTCTTAAGGCAAGTTTTTAAAGTGGAGTATTTGGATTTATCAGTCTAAGGCGACTCGAGCCTATTGCTCTTTATTATTTATGTTAACGATTTGCCTCTTCACCTTGAAAATTCATCCTGTACCTCCATTGCAGACGACACCACACTTTCATGTTTCAAACAAGTCCTTAAGCACCATATCTACTTACCTGAACGCTGATCTAAAAATAGTTGACAATTGGTGTCTTACTAACAAACTTTGTATCAATCCAGTAAGACAAAATCAATGATCATCACAACTTTTCAGAAGAGACGGCACATTGACAGTGAAAACTTCAACCTCACTTTGGCTTGTAAAACTATTGACCGCGTCTCATCAGAGAGGTTACTAGGGGTCACCATTTCTAATAACCTAGACTGGTATGAAAACATTTCAACCATTGAAAGCAAAATCAACTCAAAATTGTTTCTTATGGCACGCATCAAAACATTTCTTCCTCTCCACTCACGCAAGTTATTCTATTACTGTTACAGTTTCATCTCACCACACATCAATTAAAAGTTTCAGGCTTTACTTTCAATAGCAATACCTATGCATTGGAGCGTCTACAGAGACGTGCAATGAGACTTATTCTCGACACTGTTCCGCCTCTTTCCACTTATCAAATGTATAGTCAGCTTCATTGGCTACCGATCAACTTGAACTCCGTTTAATCGTATGGTCCAAATTTGCAGAGCAACTCACAATCTCACCCTTACTATATAACCAATATGTTCAAAAATATATACCTTCTAGATCACTGCGTTCTTCAATCAGAACCTCCTTAAAGTTCGCAAAGCACGTACAATTCTTTATCAAAACACCTTGTGTGTTGCTACTGTGGATGAATATAACATCTCCCCAAAGCCATCAGGGACTCCGAGTCACTGACTAGTTTTAAGAAATCTTGTAATAACTTTCTGTATTCTATTTACTTGTCTGATGCCTCCTCGTAGTTTGTTCCGCTATTTGTACTTCTGTGTGTTTTGTGTTTTCAAGTTTGTGCTGTAATATAATTTTCTGTTATCTATTCGACCTCCATGAAAAGAGGTGTTTCACCTATATAGTTATCAAGTTTAAACAAGATTAATGATAATAATGATATCAAAATGTTCGGAACCAAAATATTTCCGGTCCCCCATAGGCAGAGCAAAACGTTCAAGTTCCCCCTCTACTACCCCTACAATTCCCCAGCTCCTCACCACTTTTATGTGAAGGCAGACCCAGGCGTAATATCTTCTGAGTATATACAGTACTAAGAAAATATTGTACAGTCGATCATTGTTGCAAACTTTCAGCAGCCGAAAACCACAGGGAACAAAGGCAGAGAGGACCCATCATGTGGTCACTCATAACCAGAGTCAGTCACAGCCAGGTGAAACATCTACGTACAGTGTCCAATGTTAGAAAGTGAAGTAGATTTATTTCGAGATATCTGTGATTTAGTTTTTTGGGTTACCAAAATAACCGAGTAGTTCAGAATGTCGCAAAAATATAATCAAGCTCATGATTTTAATTTTTAGGGACAAATTCTTCTTGATTTGAGTAATTGTAACTTTATCGAATGTTATCGTGATTTCTACAAACATAAAAGCAGAGAACAAACATGACTCTTGACGGTACTCAGAAAGAAAATGTGAAAAAAATAACAAGTGGGATTGCCAAAGTAGATATTAATGTCGTGGAGGATGATTTACTTTTTGATGTATATAACACGAAATATGCTATTGGACTGACTCATCCCTTCGTCACAGGTCATGGAGTTGCCTATCCATTAACGTTAAGCAGCAAAATTGAATGGGAAATTACACTTGCGCCCGACTCAGATGAAATATGTTTCCTTCGGGGGGACATATCCCTGCACTATACGGAAGTATCCCTACGCTAGAGTGGGAACACGATGTACCATCAAAAGAAGGGATGCTAAGTATAGATTGCAGAAACACTGGTATTCAATTCAACGTCGCTTCTGTAAGTCTGCCTCCCGCTATTATATGGGTCTTGACGAAAGTCGCTGCTCAGGTCATATTATTTTCACAGCCCATTTTCAGAATGTACAAAGTCTTGCATGAGATGACTACCTCCAAGCAAAAATATCGTCATTTCCTTTTAATATTGTATATATCGTAAGTAAACAGGGAATATCGGAAAATAGTTTACCCATCTTTTTAAGATATTTGTTATAGAAATACAACCTGCTCTTTAGATTTTACACTGCTCACATTATTGTATGACAAATATTAACCCTCAAAGAAGTAGAAGGACGATTAATATTAGGACAGTGTCATTACTTTCAATGTAGATATCTACAACATTTCTAGAATGTTCCTTAGCTACTTTCAAATATGGGAAGGAACGGGGAGTTGCTGTCCCAGAAATGTAGATACACAATGCTATATCCTAAATTGTTGAAGCACTCAGACAAACGTCTTAGTCAGCATTTTCCCACGAGGCTTTTGTTGTCAGTTAGTTCAGTCAAATTAACGAAATAGTGGCCAAACCTCAAAAAAAAAAATTGCAACACAAATCATTCATGCTGTTTTGTGCTGGGGAATTCTGCCAAGTAACATACTAAAAGAAGACAAAGTCGGTTTTTTGTTATTAAATATATGAGTAAAAGGTAGAAGTTTTGCCATGAGCAGTGTAGGAATTTTTTGCCTTTTGCGCCGAGTATTGTGGTCTTTAAAATGGTAGCATCAACTGAAAAATAGTAGTAGGCTAACATTTTGTTTTTATCGTGTCATTTTTCAATTTTTATCCAACACTGGCTTCCGGGGAATCGGGGAATCGGGGGTGGGGGTGGGTCCTCAAATAACAGTATTGCTTTGTAGCTTTTGATTCATGTATTACTTCTCATACAGGCATCAAATTCACTTCATTCTACTCATAAAGGTATCACATACACTATATATATATATATATATATATATATATATATATATATATAATATATATATATATCCACACTATCACATTATCAATGCAATAAGTACTCTTTTTACAAGTTAAGACACCAATGTAATGATGCTTTCTATAGGAAAATAGAGTACAGATTGCATATGAAACTACTACTGCAAGTTAGATACACAAAACCAAGATCACTGTAAATGATTTCTTCTTTATTACAAAGGAATGTGTAAATATTAGTAAAATAAATACAAGGCAATATAAAGCATTAGTAAAATACACTGATTAAAAAAATACACACAAAAAGCATTCAGAACAATTTCCCCATGACACATTCAAAGTTATCTTTAATACTGTCAAAAAAGAATTTCCATATGCTTGATAACTCAAATATCAATTAATACAGTCACTTTTAAATATGCCTGGGCCTAGCTTGGAGAATATGGTTCATCAGAACAATTTGATATCTTACTACTATCATCCCTATTGACCTATATACAAAATTTGAAGCAATCTGTTGACTGTTTCAGAAAAATTATTTTTGACAAAAAACAGGGAAATAACCCAAAATACAACAAGCAACATAAAATCTGCTTAATTATGTCCCCCTGACAATTTTAAATGCTAATAGAACTCATTATTTCACGGCCATATGTGTGAAAATAAAACCCAGTGAATCATGTTTCCCAAACAGCCAAGTTGTGAAATTAGATCCTGGTGAAAATTAATGCTCTTTACAGTATGTTGTAAATGTTGGCAATAAGTTAAAAGATATACATGTTTAGTATTCCTAAATTATGTACATTTTACTTTGTGTCAATTAAGATGTGCCAGCTAATGACTGTGTAATTCACCAAATTACAAGATCAACTACGTGTGCCTTTAAATATAGGAATAAAGAAAATTATGTCAAGAGTTTCTTGATTGAAAATGCACTCAGGCACTCAAGCTATCCACACAGCAAGAAAAGGCAGACACATGCCTGTAATAGAGGCTAATCAGTACCTGTAAGGGGCCCAGAGAAATAACCTTTGTTGCAAGAGCAGTAAAAATCTGTCAGATTTTAGGGTTGTGTGTAAATCCTGATTCATGGTGGTACAGGAATGTATACAATGCTGTAATTTCTGACTATATCAAGACCTATGATTACAGCACTGAACCATCGGTGTGTGTACAGTGGTGTGTCAGCTTTTAATTTACAGGGCCTGAAAATTTTGATGGATTTTAGGGTGTAAATTTGTTGTAAAATTGGCAATTTTGCTGATAGAAGCAGAAAGAAGCGTTATTGTTTGAACATTTAACAATTTCAGACCCTGTTAGAGATCAGTGTTCACGGCACTATGTACAGGTGCTGTAACAGGTAGAAATACAGCCATGTGTTCACAGTACTATATACAGACTTATGCACCAGCCCCTGATACAACTCCTCCTGTGTTTGCTGACGTAGACCTGTATCACAGTTTGTATCAGAGCCTGTGCAGGAACTGACACAGGGGTGAATTTGTTTTGCAATGTATGTTTAAATAACTCTTACTTACCGGTATCACATACATGTATGTGTACTGTTAAATCGTAGGTTTTGTTCAACTCATCAAAATCTTAAAAAACTGTGAAACATTGCTCTGAAAAACACAATCTTGCATATATCAGGACAAATTGATTACTGCTTACTTATATTATCCTCAGAGACCTGCATATAACATTTCAAAGCAATCTGACAAGCATTTTCAGAGAAATCTTTTGACAAGAAACAAAAAAATAACACCTTCAGCTTGTTTAAACACTATATCTGCACCTTGATAAATTCTTGAGGACACAAAAACCAGATACGTCAAAGTGACAAGTTTCATCAGTACTTCAAAAGATGTACTTGTAAAGTATTTGTAAGTTATGCCTTGGTTATACTAAACTTTGCTTGGTGTTGATTGACCTGTGCCAGCTAATGACTTCATATTTCACTGAACTTACAACACCAGCTCTGTGTACTACTTTTCAAGAAAAGCAATTAAAATGGAGATCAAATCACTTGTTGACCAACAGAGGATGATGGATAAATACTCTATCAGAAAAGCTATGCATCACTGTTCTGTCTCACACAATTGTCACTGAACTGTTTTTATTAGGTGGTCTCTCACTGGCTCTGCCATACTTCCTCTGCAGTATGTAGTGTCTTAAATTAGAGTCATTAAGCATTCGCTGAGTGTGTCTATTAGATCATTTAGTTTGTCAGATTGCCAAAAAAGCCTGGAGGCAATTATCCTTCTATCTCGTGGGACCTCCTCATCAGACATCAGGTCTGCAGTTACTTCATTCCAGAAACCCTTCTCATCTGCATTGATCACTTCACTTCTTCTCTTTAAAATCTGTAGGTAGAAATGATAAATGATGGTTGTTTAAAATAATGCAAAGAGTGAGATGAATTATGATGGTATAATACTTATAGGTCACTGTCATACTAACAATATGGTACATTTGGTATTTTAAGATCAACTCTGGTATTATGATTTATGACTGATTTGAACATCATTATGTTGCCTTCCATTCCACCTATGCTTAGGAACATAAGGAAATTCATATATCATTTTAACATTGGCACCCTTGTCCAAAGACCTTTAAGCACTTCAGAATGGAACTGTCAATTTACATTACCCTCAACTAAAGCAAGTTTTGCTTTGTTAAATTTTATTTGAACCCATTAGTACATATATACAATTATTGTGACAAAATTGTTGGCTTTGTGTATCTAATAGTCGATTGTGCTAACTGTACAAACACCCCAAACCGTACTACAAATATCCCATGATTCATAAGCCAGGCATAGCTAACATGTGTACAGAAAACTGTAGACTACTAAAAATAAAAAAATATGAAAACATGCTTTGAAGGAGACTCATTGTCAATTACCATTTCAAATGATTTTTAAATATCATGCATTATTTAGAGGACATATACATTTTATATAATTTTCAAGAAATTACATAGCCAGCCATACAGAAAAGTTTGAAGATACACCTAAGCACCTGTCTAGTCAAACAAAAATGATATTTATTTTTTTCTATTGACAGGGCAGATGAAATGTGACAATCAGGGACTTAGCGGATACTGTATCAGAAATTCCTCGGGAGAACATACATAATAAATCAAAAGAAACTAGACTACTCAAACAAATGCCAAAAAATGAGTGGCTCTGAAATGAATAAAAAAGTTTGTCAGCTGGAAGGTCTAACTCTCATGCAACATATACATACTGGAATTAGACAAATATGTACATGACATCATTTGTTTTTTGTTTTGTTTTTTGGGAGGTATAAGTTAATATCTTTCTAATAATCACTTAAACTTTTTTTCTGCTTAGCAATAGGATAAAACAAGGAGGGGTTGGCCCCCTCCAAACCTCTGGAGATTTTGGTGTTAGTTCTTGGGATTGCGATAATTTGGTGCCACTTGAGTACCTGATTGCCTGTACAATTTATAAGCAGATGTTGATAATTTTTATGAAAAGTAAGGTATGGCCTTAGCATCTAATTTCAGTTTACCCTTATCATTCATCATCACCATAAATATCATCATCTACTGATTGTACAACATCTGAAATATTATCACAATAAAAAATACCAGAAACGAAGGGAAAAAATATGTTAAATCATGATTTGAATGCCACACTTTACACTTCACAAATAGGCAGTCTCACACTTTTTTATGTGAGAACTTCTAATTCTATTCCACTATGTTTCTCCCCAGAAAAAATACATGTAATTGTTATGGTCATGAGTTTCTATTGTTTACCAAATTAAAGAGTGGAAGCAGCTTCTCTATAATGCTTTTGGGAATTATACAAGGCATCGGTGAAAATGCAAGATATAGTACTTTACTTCTGCGAAACCAGCTGGAAAGTCATCATGTCTTTTAGACTCCTCATCGTGTTTTTTAGACTCGCCATCGTGTTTTTAGACTCATCATCGTGTCTTTCAGACTCATCGTGTATTTTAGACTCTCCATGCAGGCGTCTGAGCAAGAACATGCCAGAGGACAATACTCGATGATCAATTATAGGGTGCTCTATAGCATGGATGTTGCAATATATTATCATACAAATGATTGACAAATTTTCTTATATTCATTACTCAAATAATTTTCAAGCCACACCCACCAAAAACTTCTCAGTTCTTGTCATTCCAAATAGAGCATGTGTACCAAATTGCATATACCAGCACAATCTAATAAAATCTCATTAATATCATCCCTAGTTCGTGCTTATTGAATTTCAAAGCAATCTAACAACTAATTAAGAGAAATGTTTTTGACCATAAAACAGGAAAAATTGCTCCAAAATGTCGAAATATACAAGTATGCAAGTTTCACCACAATTTCAACAAACTGAAAAAAACGTCATCCCAAGCAACCTGCCTACAATATGTCAAAGTAATCAGATGATTGGTTTCTGAGAAGTTTTCGATTATCGACAAACATGGCCAAAATTGCCCTAAAAATATAATATTGTACATAAAGTGTTCCCCCTTCCCCAAAAATGCCGATAAATCAATCAAGTTTCCATCTAAGATTCGAACGTTTCCGCCATCTTGGCTGTCAGGATGGCAGAGGAGTTCGAAGGAAACTTGGTTGATTAATCGGCATTTTTAATGGAAGTAGACCTTCATGACTAGAATTTCAATTTCATCCAAATTCATGCACAGAAATTCAAAAATCAATTGCACGGGAACTTTTCAACAGATGTTATCTGCTACTAAGTAAGCTATCTAAAAGCTGCCACTAATTTCCGTAAATTGATGCAGTGTTCTCGTCAAAGTAATATACACTATATAAGTTTTCTTAAACAATAAAAACTCATTATCATAACAATTACATCTATTGTTATGCAAATAAGCCACTACTCTATCAGAAAACTATGGGGAGAACACTGAGGTGTACACTTTGTTGCTACACAAAGTACAGAAAACACCAGCAAATTTATTCCTCTGAGAGTGATACAAGATTTTGAATTTTACCAATTGGATAACTGTCAGAAGCAAAAATGACACACATGTACATATACTTACACTTAGCTCTCCAGGAGTCCTGAGATTTCCTTGTGGTCAAGTAGCTGCCTGTCTGTACTGTGAACGAACTTGATCGAATTTTTGCTCAATGTGATCCAAGAACATGCTTTGATCATCTTTAATCAGGTCCAACGCATCCTCAACCTTCTTTGACATTTCTGCAAACGCCTGGTACACTCATTGTGATTACATCCTGGGGAATAGAATTGCTGTTTGAATTAATGTGGAGTTCTACTAAAATATACAAATTACACAACCACCATGGTTTTTTCTCATTTTACGCCAAAGGGGTCAGGTAAAATAGTACAGGTGAACAGCTGGGTCAGATCTGTGTCAAGAAGCTAAAACACTTGAGTTTCCATTTGAAAGTGTATTAATGTAAGTTTTGTAAGAATTTTAAATGTATAACCATAGACTTCATTTGTCCAGTTGGCCAATCAGAGTAGACAGGGCCTGACCATGTGACAACACGCCCCACCCCCCACAATGTACACTGATCAGGGGATCCAGGTGTGAATTACCCCCAAGGAACTACATAAACAATAGTTTTCACCTTTGGCATTTGCTACATGTTGACCCATGGCATTAATAAGCAATGAAGGTGGTGGTAGTTGTGACCTATGTGATGGCATTCACACAAACAAACAAATGTCAAGATGAAGTAAACTCTAGGTTTTCAGCCTCACCATCTATCACCAAAGCAGAGATTTGGTTCATTTTAGCTAACTATATGTATGTTTCCAGCAGGCCAGTGATGGAGAAACTGTGATCAAGCCTTTGTTCTAAATGTTTGGACATTTGATACACAGCATAAACAGGACATGACCATTAAAGGTCTGATGAAACGCCCATGTGGCAAAATCACAGAAATACAGTTGAAAGTCTATAAAACAGTTATGTTCATTCCTTTTTTCGTTTAGCGTGCGTGATTATGAAATGTGGCAAAAGAACAATGGAATGTGGCCGTGTCCCCAAGCCTCTCCAGTCGACTTTTTCGGCTTTCCGACGTCGAGGCCGACGTCGTATCTCATAAGGGGAAGTAACTATTTCACACCTCCGTAAGCTCCCACAGGGGTAACTTCTAGGGTTTCCGCTTACATGATCAGTACAGTGTCCTCCTTCACTATGGGAAGACGTTGTCGGTTGCATGCACAAGAATAAATTATCAACACATCAACCCTGTATCCACTTGTCTTTATTTTAACACTGAAAATTACATGATTCTGGATCGCGATGCAAATCGACAGCAACATAAAACGTAAATGGGACAGCAATTAAAATGCACTAAAACATGGAAGGTTGGGACCGCGATGCAAATCAACTGCATGAACAGCAACACTGAACGTTCGGACTGCCATTAAAATGAACAACAACATGGAACGTAGAGATCGTGATACAAATCATGGAGGTAGATTTCTACCTCCATGATACAAATCGACAGCAACACGGAACACGTCGTTGGGACGGCGATTAAATGAAGAACAACGGTGAATACTGGATCATGAGGCCCGCGATGAAAATCGACCGCAACATGGAACGTTTAAGACCGTGATTAAAATACACGACACGGAACCGCAATGCGAATCAAATGCAACACCGAACGTTGTGGCAGAGATTAAAATGCGTATGTCTGCTTTGTATAGCAAAAGTTTCAATTCTCGCGAGCGAGCGTTCCTATGCCTGTTGTACACTAGACAAAATGACGTCAAATTTATCGCGAGGGCTCGATTGCGTGTGTGTAAGTTTCAATTCTCGCGAGAGTCATTTATGCACGCTGCAAACTAGACTGAATGACGTCAAATCTCTCGCGAGACTTGGCTCGACTGCAAATGCGCACCACGGAAAGAACGCAATAATGCCGCGAGAGAAGCGCAGATCAACAAAATACAAAAAAAACACCTTTTTTTTATATTGTTTGCCATATTTTTTACACAAAATCAGTTTCGCCGTTGAGGCGAATTAGGATCGACTTTTTTTCGCCACTTCGGATTTCAATTGGCATTGGCGAACGTTGCGAATGGGTAACGTGAACACAGGTGGGTTGCACTGATCGCACATGAGACTTAAACTGACTTTGTTTTGTTAGCGGATACCGGGCAGAGATAAGGTGTCGTGGGCTGCACCACTGTGACGTCACAGTTGGCCAACCATGACTCCCGCTGAGGGCGTGACCTGGGTGTCGCAAAATGACCCGATAAAAACCGCGCATAGAAATATCAAAATAATTAACACTCGCGCGTACTTTTAGATTGCAATTCCGTTGTGAGTGTGATAATATTGCCCCTGGAAGATATTCAGGTCACAAGAACGGGATCATTTCATCATTTCACCAGACCTTTAAGTGATTAACATTTCACCAAACTATTGTCCTAAAACTTGGGAAAAACAAACACGCAAACTGTATCTTCGTGTGTCATCTCAATACTACAATGGGATGTTTGACACAATGTAAATGTTGAACAATTAATCGACGCCCTTGTGTCCAAATCGACACATTGGAGACCCTGGAATTTTGCCGTTCTCATACCCAGTGTTGCAGCCAGCTTCAAATTTTTGGACATAATGCCCCCTCACTTCAGATTTTGAGGGTCACTGCAGAATTTTAGGAGACATCACTAAAACATTAATCTTTAATTTAGTACAAACAAAAAATGAAAGAAGGGAGTAAAACAGAGTGTCAATTCAAACAACTTACAGTAAATCATGTGAGACCTCAAAGAATGCCAAGAGCGAGTCATTTATGACCCATTGCTTTCAGAAATGAGGATCAAACCTTCAAAAAATGGGTCAAATGACTCAAAATTCGCCTCTGGCTGAAACACTGCATACCAACGCGCAAAAATTACATTTGTTGTGGATTTTTGTGAAAACAGATGGACTAGTGCAAATGTGAATATCTGACACGTTACGACATAATGTCATTAATAGCTTAGGGGAGAACCATTTGATTTTTTGGGGGGGGGGTATGGAGGAATGGGTATGGGAGCAAATTTCCTGTCAGAGTGACAGCATTTTTTTTTCTACTGTCAGACCTGCATCATTTTTTTTTTCAAATAGAGTAGCAGTACAAATTTTTTAATTGGTCATCAAGTTTGTAATGTGTTGTACATAAGGGACCCGTCATTATTTACGGCCTGAAACTCCGAAATTTCAAGTGACCCCCCCTCGCCAACCATGATGAATTTGAGTAACCTCCTCCAATAACACAAAGTAAACTTTGAACAGTAAAGACTCTATTTTAAATGGAAAAATGTGTGACTAAGTGGAATCTTTTATTTTTTATCAAATTTGCCATTATTACACCCAAAATTTCTGAGATTAAAACATTAATTTCAGAGAATATTTTAACCTTCCAGTATTGTCAATTTTGTAAAACATTTTATAAGTGGAATCTAAGTTGTATATGTCTTGTACTTTTGAAAAAAACAATTTCGGTAGGTCACTGTGCTCATTTTTTCACAATTTGGCTAAACGTAGCTAGGAATACACAATTTTCATACTCTCTCATGATTGTTATTTTGTGTGCTTTTCAGCTGGTGCCATTGAACTGGCCAGAGTTGGATAAACTCAAGTCGGCTTAGACTTAGAAATCCAAATTCTGTGTTCCCCTTTGCTGCTGCATGTTTACAGTTCGTATCCAAGGTCTAGGCCGTGTATCTTCAGTGCGTCGAAGATGTGCAGTGGCTGTCACCCATACAAACATTGGACTGGTCGTCTAGGACTACATTAGTTTCTATGTAGTCTGCTGGTCGGTCTTGTGTGTATACCTTTAGGCTCTGCGAGGACTATCTTCCCACACGAATGTCCTGCTTTGCATTTCGTGAGTCTGGTGCATTTTGTTGTAGCTCCTTGGGTTTCCTTTTCTTTTTCCTCTGATTTGGCTTTGGTTGCTTTCTGCTGTCGTTGGGTGTAATGTGGAGACAGGTGATGTGTTTCTTACTCTTGCATATAGCGCATTCGATGGTTGATGTACAGTCCGAGATGTTTCTCAGTGCATTGAAAGCACAAGCCTTTCTTCTTACACAGTTTAATTCTGTCAGCAACTGGTTGCTTTGCAAATGCCTCACAATCTTTCAGGTCATGTCCTGTAGCTTCGCGGAAGAGACATTGTTTTTCTTCGTCTGATGATTTCGTTGCATGTACTTGTGCTCTAGTCTTTATGTGTTGACTGGATTTTATCTAACTTGTTCCAGGGGTTTGTCGTTTGATCTTGTAATATCAGGATCGCATGCTGCTTTCGCTGTGTCTTTCAGGAAGTCTGTGAAGAATTTGAATGGAGGAAAGGTTTTGTGGCGTCGTTTGTATGATGCCACGTTATCTCGCCACTTGTTGAGGACGAATTTTGGTAACTCCTTCATGACAGGCTTAGGTCCTTGTGGTGTATTGAGGTATGAGAGGGCAGGAAGTTTTCTCATTTGTGCTTCTGTGTTAGAGCATAAGTCTGATAGTTCGAGTAGATTTTTGCATTCTTCTGGTTTAACTTTTTGGAAAGACTTCAGTCATTCCAGGATTACTATGGTGATGACTGCAGGGTTGCCGAATCTGTCTTCTAGGTCTATCCAAGCCTCTCGATATGAGACGTCTGGGTCGTCTGCATGTCGTTGTAGATGGTCTTCGACGATTTTATGTGGATCTTCCTGCGTGTATTTATGCAGGAAATCTAGTTTTTCAGATGTCTGTCTGCAGGCCGTTGTTACAGAGGCTTCGAATGATCTTTTCCATGACATGGACATCATTGGGTCGCCTCCAAATGTTATTGGTTGTTGTAGTGGTAAACGTTGACCAGCAATCATTTGGGCTATCTCAGTCAGGGGTTGCATGCTCTTGTAGGTCTGGCTTGTTGTAGATGTACGTCTGTCCATTTGGAGTAGGTGTGACTGTCTCACCTGATTCTGCTGGTGTTTTCTGTTCTGGTTGTATCAGTAGATGGTATGATTCTAAGCCTGTGTTTGGTGCTTTGGGTACGAATTCAGTTAAGTTCAGTGCTGCTAATGGGTCTCGCTCCGTTTCTTCTTTCATTGTAATGTAACGTGATACATGGTCGTTTGATGACTGGTCTGGTGTAGTAAGTGTCTGTTCTGGTGTGGAACTTTCTTCGCTTAATTTCTGGAGGGTTTCTGCATTTATCCTTGCATTTTCTGCTTCCATTTCAGCTTCGATAACTTGATTTTTGCTTGATGGTGAGCTATTGTCTTCATATACTCTGCCTCTTTTGCTGCAGAGCATGACTTGCCTTGTGCCTTTATGGGTTTGCCCTGGATGATTTTGATGATGTAGTTGTGTTTGAACTACGCAAGCTGCTTAGTGAGAATCCACGTTTGGATGATGATTTGATGTTAAGGCGCTATTTTCACCTTTCCTTGTCTCTGCATCTTTGATGTATTCATTCGCTTGTTCAATGTTCCTGCTAAAGCTTATTCCCATTAATTCTGCTTGCTCCTTACCTTCTGGTGTCTTGTCTAGTTAATAAAATCTCTGAAGTTTGTTCCAAGTTTGTTCATATTCCTTGGAAAGTGTCTCTGCTACCTCAATTTTGCTTTCTGTTCGGTCTGCGTTCCCTTAAGGTCGATAAGAGCTCCCCTTGTTTTGTTCCAAATTATTGACTGCACCTTTTCAGTATTCAGGGTAGCACAGAGCAGTCCGCTTTCTATTTTTCTACTGCCTCATAGAGGGCGCCCTTCAGTTTGGGCCGTAGCTCTACCTGTCATAGCTGTCCCACTGGGAACCGCTCCTTCATTTGTTTGTTCTGAGGTATTTTCTGCCTGAACATTTTCCTCTTGATTTTCTTGATTTTCATTCTGAGATTCCGCTTAGGCTTGTTGTTCAGCGCCTTCGACTTCATTTTCATTCATATTGGTTTCTTTGAGTTGGCTGTAGTTGGCTGTATGTCTATACAGTGGGCCTGCCTTGTACAGCCTATATGCCAGAGCCAGCTGTGCACTCTGGTCAGTGTCTTTTCCAGTGGCTTACTGGTTTCCACCTCCAACGATTTTTCACTTGCAACGATTTTTCACTGTGGCGGAGTCCAGTTACTTTTGTATCCGCTAAGTGCCAACCACTCCAAGAAATAACCACCCTTAGTTGCTTCAGTTTAGGGTAGGTTTATTGAAGAAGTGGTGAAAACTGGGTAAGTAAAGATATTAAAATGCAAGGTCATTCATTGTGTATGCAGGAGAGTCGAAGTAATCAAGTTCAAAGTAAACAGAAGAAAAGAACTAAATTCTAATTAAAAACTATGTGAGCACTGCATTCAAAATGGTCCTCTAAATATTTGGAAATTGGTAAAAGGAAACCAACTTACATCGTTGCGCCTACAGTCCTACTTGGCTGGAGTGTTTGTTAGATCCACGTGGCATGTCTACTTGCTTTTAAGACAGTGGAAGAAAATGTGTGTGCGTAGGCGTAATTTAATCTGTAACCTTTTAATTGTTTTACCAAGACGTTTCTTGACCTTTGTGTCAGAGGGTCTCAAGAAAGATAGAGGGCGATCTGCTGAATATCTAATAAGGGTCATGAAGGATCAACCCAACACAAAGCCTAACACTGGGCATTACAATGTACCTTTTACCCTTTCACCGTTGGGTGACTTCTACAGAGGAAAATGGTAGTCAAAATGTTTAGAGAGTACATGACTCTGTGGGTGACTTGACAGAACAAAAATGGAGATGTATAGTTGTATTTCCATTTATAATAGCTACTCACCTAAAAGACGACTAAGTTCATCTCTGTGTTCCGATGATTATTTAGGGATAAAAGTTTTTTTTCAGTAACAATACATAATATCAGCTCTGTAAAACCGTCCTTTACTAGTTTTCCTTGAAGTAGCTTCCAAGGTATTGAGGATGAATTTTGTTTTTCCCTGTTACCGTTTAAATAACAGGTTCAGAAACTTTATCAAGGAAACTATCAATACCATTAGTATTAACAAACTACAATTACGCCTATACAAAAACAATGGCAGGAGCAAAAGTGAGCCTTTTTGCCTGTATCTTATGAGAAGCCTTGGAGAGCTATTTTTATAAGTTGTTGTCAAAGCTGATGTGCACTGTGTCTGAAAGGACCTTTTCTTTTATCGTTGAAACCACAAAATCACAGCTAATGATGTAAACAACTGCCCTTTGTTACAATAATGTTACTCATTAAAAAGCGCATTTTATATGAAAACCTATGACAGGAAGGAATGACAAATATCTTGTACATGTCATTTCTCACTTTCTAAAATATGTCACTGTATCAATGTATTGTGAAGTGTTACTTTCCAATATACTGCATTCCAATACAGAAGACATTACAGGATCAAGTTTTTATGCTTTGTATATAAACGGCAGATTGCATAATGAAGAGTACACTTTGCAAAACAGACATTGAATTTGCATGCAGCAGGATATCTCTTATATGTATTTCTGATATACAAAAGTTATGTGCAGAAAGTACTGTAACTGAATAATGCAATTCGTTGCTGATGTGATGCTTTGCAAAACATACTTTCAATTTGCAAACTTCCAGATAGATGATACGATGATTTTATGCAAGTATAAGCCAGAGTCTTGATTCAAAAACACGGTGCCACATTGAGCATTTCAAAAGATTGTGACGCCCAAATCACTAGAGTCAATATAAGGGTGACATCCCCCATGAATCAACCGCCTCTAGACTGAAGAAATAACTGACCAGTCCCTATATCCCTGTATCTATTAATTTCCCTACTCGTCCACCATACAATATCACTAGAGTATTCTTGTCAGAGCATATTATATCAATATATCAACTTTAGCATCAGCTTTGTCAAATTCATATGCACACTTGCGGAATGTCTCATTTTTAAAGTTTTCTTTATTTTGCTTAACTTGCCTCCATTTTTCTGCCGCCAATCATTGGACAAAATCAAGATGCAATCTGTCACCTAATCAGTAATAAAAACAAGCAAACTTGAGTGACTCTGCTGAGTAGAGCAAAAATCATCCGGCACAAGGAAAATCAAACACTCATGGTTCCTCGATGCTGGAATCTACAGGGCCCCGGAAAATTGGCCTCTCGTTTCAGTGTAGTAGCTTTTGCAGTGTGACTTGATGAGACACTTGCAGCACCTGAAGGAATCAACTTCGATGCGACGTATTGTAGCGAAAAACGACCAGGTTTTCATGTGACCCTCTAGTACCGGATTTTGCATTTCCCCTGACAAAAACCTTCGGAAATTCTGCTCCTCGGAGGTCAGGATATTTGGTCACGAGACCCAATACGAAGCTCACCTTTCTGCGCAAAATAAATCTCAAAACGAGATTGGAGCACGATTATATGTCGATGTTATCCTTTACTTTGCATATAATATGGCTACGAGGCCATTGGGACATAGATTGATACTTTAGAGACAATCGTACTTTAGAGACAAGCATCCTACCTTATTTCCCACCACTATTCTTCAACCTAACCCCGACGTCTCTACTTCTAATCCAGATTACGTGATGGGAAGGTGGAAGAATATGATTTTGTGCATCTCAAGATGACATTTCCAAAATAGTTCAAACCGCTTTTGTTGCAATCTCCCCGGCGAACTTCCATGACCCGGATTTAAGCTAAAGCCGCAATGAAACCAATCAAGATTTGCATCTTGAATGAAATAAATCAACACTATCCTCTTATCAAACTTATTTTCAAAGCTGTCTACAGCAAATATCATTACTAGAAGACATGAAACCGGCGAGAGGTTAAAAAAAAAAAATAAAACGCATTTCTCGAAACAGCTTTCCACAACATATAGAGTCAGTCAATAGTAATTGATAGTATCAATAAGGAATAACACCTTCTGAGCTAAATTAGGATTTTCTGATCTTGACCAAATCATGATATTTTAACGTAAAAAGTGAAATTTGACACATTCTCTGTTTAACTGATATTTTAAAGTATTAAATACTGACAAATAGAAATCTTCAACCTTAAACTATCAGAAATATTGTATTTGGCGGTGAAAAATCATCTTTTTCTGATAGGATTCTTTATAACATCCTTGAAATACAAAATAGCCTGCATTGAAAGTCTCAGAAATTATAAATTGAAAAATAAAAATTATTACATATATTGTTAAAGATTTATAACACCAGCTGTGTAGACACAGTAGCAGGTGACTGGTACAGTCATTTTGGAAGAATGCTAGCTGTCCCTTTTTGAGACGGTGTTCAATTGAACGCCATCTCAAAGCCTGACCCTGCTTGAGGTGGCGTTCAATTGAACGCCATCTCAAAGCACAGGCTGACCCTGCTTGAGGTGGCGTTCAATTGAACGCCATCTCAAAGCACAGGCTGACCCTGCTTGAGATGGCGTTCAATTGAACGCCATCTCAAAGCACAGGCTGACCCTGCTTGAGATGGCGTTCAATTGAACGCCATCTCAAAGCACAGGCTGACCCTGCTTGAGGTGGTGTATAATTGAACGCCGTCTCAAAGCACAAGCAGGCCATGTCATGTGTTGGAGAATGAACACTTCTGATGAACAAATAGGCCACCTTGTGTTATCATTGGTGAATAAAACTGATATGTTTGAGAGAGTGTTTGTACTGTTTCAAAGTAAAAAAGTGAGTATTTAATAAAAGACTAGGTAACAGCATTTCAAAAAAATCAGCAAATCTAAGTGAACTGATGACTTGATATATTATGTAAACACACAAAAATAGACATTTTGGCTACCCACATAACATCAGCTTTTTCCAAACATTGTGTGGAGACAATGGTAAAGACCACACAAATCCTGTTTGAGCTTTGCACATACAGGCAGCGATTTCTTTACTTTTGACTCTTAATTGTTGCAAAGGCTGCCTCTAGAAATTTGATTATTAGTGACTGTTCACAAAATAAAACTTATTCAAAGCCTAAGCACATAGCGAAAATATTCCGCCAGGTGTGAACTCATGGATATTCATGAATACAACTAAGTATAAAGTAGTCCCCAGGGAAAACAAGGTGTCATTCCTCCCACAGCCAGGGCGCCGACGACAACGAGCTTAGGATGGTTTCAGCTTCCACCCTGCATTCACCCTTCAGTCAACCTCCAGGCTGTCGCGTTTGTCGGTATGGCGTCCACCAACATTAGTGGGCAGGTCCAACCTTGGGTAAAGAAAGCGTTCAGGTACGTAAAATTTAGACTGAGCCGCGTATTGTGGTTGGATTTGGTGTCAGACATTACAGAGACCATGACATGGATGTACATCCATGATGACAGTGACATAGCTCTCATCATTATAATTTGTGTGTGGCAGTGGGCTACTCATTTTAGTTGTACAGCAAGCTATACTATTACAAGTTTAGCCCATGAAGGGCACAGTTGTCCCGATATTTTCCTGTGAGAGAATTGAAAATGCATATAATTACGAGTTAATAAATGCAGTCTAAGAGTTTCTTACACCGTCCAACAATTTTTTTTCTCGTGAGGGAGGAATGTATATTAAGGTGGTGCATGTGATGCCCACCCTGTCTTCCCTGCGAGGGAATGATGTAGTCCCTTTGAGGGGCGGAATGTATAGTAAGGTGGCTGCATGCGATGTCCACCCTTCTTCCCTGCGAGCGAATGGAAGATGTAGTCCCTGTGGTCACGGCCACAGCTAAATGGGGATGAATTTCTCGCTGTTAGGGATTGAATGTGTAGTAAGGTGGTGCATGTGATGCCCACCGTTGCAGTTTTCTGAGAGGAAACTTGTAGACATTTGAGGTGTGCTATTTTGAGACTGCCTTTCTATGTACCGGTATGTGCTTATAGATGCGGCTGCAACTGTCGGAGTTACAGAAAAAAAAGTTTGACGAGTTGGAGAAGTCTGCTAGTACATCTCAGCGACAGAGTTGAAGTGCTTTATCTGTTGTGTCAATTCCTGAGGGAATTGTGTTGTAGTTTAAGTTTGCAGAAGATCATTAAAGTGTAAATGCAAAATAGGTTGTCATTTCTCAGTAGTGGTTCCCTTAGACAGGGGGCGAATACCAAAAGCCCTTGCCTTACGGCTGCCTGCCATTTGCAGGATCCTGTCTGGGGTGCCCTCTGTAGATTTTACAAGGGCTCTTTGCCCAGTTTGGCATTCCAAACTGGAAGATGCAATATACAGTTGATCAGTGTTCAGCGTCGGATAACTTTTATCTGGTAAGCTAAAGGGCGCCCCACACATGGCTCGGACATGAGTGTCCCTACATAGAAGCAGTTTTTGCAGGAAGGAGTAAGTCTCCCCTAACGACTTGACCTTCAGAAACCTAAATGTCTTCATTGCAGGAGAAGTACATAATCATTTGCAACTTAGCATTTGTTGACTGAAAATCTGCCAGGTAATCCCATTTTAACTTTGGCTCTCTGAAGAGGTAAAAGTATATCGGAGTACGGAACTCCATACAAGGGCATGTTTAGAGGGGAGTATTACGACCACCCATCCCCATCTCCTGTGACACGTCAGAAGAATTTGTCAAATAATTCGGCAAGTTCATTGCATCCGCTATCTATGACAGATTTATATCGGAGGTTATATCAGTCGGGGTATAGTATAATTTCTTGAAAGTTTTTGTGAAATGATTTTTCAGTGTTCTTTGTTTTTAAATTGATGTGAGGATGGGGAGCATTGACGACTGGGGAATAAAGATTGGGAGGTTGAGATTTTATGGTAGACTAGGTTTTTGTAAAGGAATACGTTGTGTTTGGTGAGAAGCAACGATGCTCGCATCCAAACCAATCATTCATACAATAGGCAATATCATTGAGCGAAGTGATGAGGCTTTAAATATTACTTTATTCAAAGCCTAAGCATATAGCTGAAATATTTCGCCAGGTGTGAACTCATAAATATTCATTAATACAACAAAGTATAAAGATAACCCTCAGGAACCAGTATATCAAATGTCAAAGCTATCAGAGAAGTAGTTTTTGAGAAACAATTTTTCAGAAAAAAATGGTAAAAATTGCCCCCAAATAAAAAAATTGTAGATTTCATGATTTTTCAATACAAAATAACCCCTAGGAACCTGTTGACAAAATATATAAAGCTATTGGATGAGCAGTACTTGAGTAACAAATTGTTGACCAAAAAGTATTAAATTAGCCTTAAAAATACAAATTTGAATATTTCATCACAATTTGAACAAATCTGATTGAAGTCATTCCTGGTGACCTGTACTCCACATTTTAAAGGAATCAGACGAGTCAAATTTTGAAGATGTTTGAAATGTAAAAAGATGACATACTCCAGACAATGAATGCCCGACAACAGACAATGGACGTAGACACACATCCACCAATTTGATAAACTTTGCATCGTTAACAGTGAAGCTTAAAATAGAAGTGAAAGATTGGCAAACAATGCTGCATATCATTTTGATTAACCATCAGTCCTTCACTAACATAATTGATACTATGTTCCACTATATTCGAGGTGTTGGGATATACTGTATGCATCAAAATAGCCACCTACATGTACAAGTACAGCAGTACAGAAGGTTATGTTAATATCACCTAGCTGATAATGCACATGTAATGCAGATTTTCCAAGAGGTTAAGCTTGAAAATTGTAAACTTTCAGAGCAGAATTTATCACCTACTTTCTTAACAATATTGCTGCATGTATTAAAAATAGTCTGATTGCAATGTTGCCTCATTTGATTGCCTTTCTTCTGGTTGTCTTCCTTCTGATTATCTGGTGTACTGGATGTAATGCAGTGTTCAAAGTATCCTGCTGGATTTCAACATCTTTATCAATCTGAAGAAACCGTTCGCATGTTGGACAAAAACACTTCTACTATCACACCTGGCTTAAGAATGCTGTACTTTTCCATCTCTCATCTTTTATTGCTCACGGTCTGTGTTTTCCCACAAAAACCTTAAAATGAATATTTAAAATTTAAAATTAGAAGAAAACTCAAAAGTCATGGGAAAAATGAAATCTGACATTTCATAATTTACTTAAGAATAATAAAATTAAAGATGTCAAGATTTAAAGCTAGTATTATCAAAGGGAAGCAGTCATCCAAACTGTTCAAGGGTTGTATCGGACCCGTACAACCAATGTTAACAGTGTACCTAAGGTACGATGGTGATTGATAAAAGTTAAAACGTCTGTCATAATCTACATCATCATATCATTTAAATGTTGCAGCTAACATGATGAGGTACATAATATCTAGATATCTTCAACAAAAAAGAGGTACATTTTTGTAAACAAGAAACTCACACAGATGCGGTTCCAACGATGGTTTGCCTTTGAGGTAAAGATGGTTACCAGAGAGAAAATGTTTTATACTATCAATAAAATAATACTAAATGGAAAATTACATGTACCGTTTGCCTACCCTCCCTCCCCTGCCAAAGCCAACCTTTCCCATTATCTCCTTCTGTCATGGTGTATGTATGTCTTTCTATATGAATGCATGTTATAATTCATACACACACACACACACACACACACACACACACACACACACACACACACACACACACACACACATATATATATATATATATATATATATATATATGTGTATACATACACACACATACATATATATATATACATATATATACAAACACACATACACACATATATATGTATATATATATATATATATAATATATATATATATATATAATCCCATGGTATTTTTCTCTGTTTGACGTCATCGTTTACGAGTGTTTTTCGCGCAGCCGTACAACTTCGAGCCGAAGGCGAGAAGTTGTGCGGCTCCGCGAAAAACACGAGTATACGATGACGTCAAACAGAGAAAAATTCCATGGGATTATATATTTATCACATGAACAGTCTTCTTATTTTTCTTTGATGTGGATGGATCAAAATTACTGTAACAAATTGCATGATTTTTATCGCGATTTTGTGTTTTATTTACGCGGATTACTTACATTTAATGAGTAAAGCGGTCCGTCACCAAGGAGATGTGCAAATGTTTACAGGTATACTTTCATTCATAAATCCCATTAAGCTAAAATTTTGATACATGGAATGGTATCTCCACCAATCAGACATACGGATTCGGTCACGTGCGCGTGTCAATCATTGTCTCGCGCTGGAGCGATGCCAAGGCAAGTCTGCCATCGGCGGACATATCTTTCACCGCGCTGGCGACGGATAACGATAGTATTTTGAGTTATTTAGAATATTTAGAATTATATTTATAAAGCGAATGCAATGGCACGATCGAAACAGTAGTTATCATTCTTACAGATGCTGTGGCTTTTAAAATATCACAAGTTTACGGCCTTGGCGAGCCCGAAAGTTTCAGATCGATGACACACACAGTGTACGCTTGTAGTTGGCACTGCCGTCACTGGTCTCCGCCGGTGGCCATCTCAGTTGTCAATGTTTTCGTCATACAGACTTTGATATTTGCTGTACCACATTATCCACATATATCGCCCGTAGGTACTTCCCAATTTTGTTACTTGACGGGAACTCTGTTCTGTTGTGAGTGTTGTCCGAGTCAACTTTCGAAATGCATCGGATTCTACAGCGCTGCACTGCAGAGTTTACGCTACAGTTCGACAGCTTAGGCTTGATTCCGATCGAGAAACAACGGAATAGTATTTGTGTGATGAAGGAAATTTATCGTTGTTCGTCGATATTTGTGCCTTCTATGTCGCTTTCCCGAAGTTTATACAGTATTCATTTATTAAGTTGAACTTTCGTTGAGGTGTATCTTTCGGGTTTATCGCCAACCGGGATCGCCAGGTACGACGTCGCTTGGCGATCGCCAGGTATACGACGATATCCACATTGAGCCTTGCGACTGGAGCCGTGACGTTACTGAGCCAAACGATCGACGGTATCCTCATTCGATTCTTGCGAATAGTAAAGCTTTAGCGACTCGAAATTTCGTTGGGCATGCCTTCTATGTTTCCGTATCTGGATTTATCGGGTCACCTTTTTGTCAAAATGCCATGAGAGCACGGCATCGATCACGACAAATCGGTCTGTGTTGCGATGTGCACGTACGAATGGTACCATTGCAGGAAAAAAGTTCCGGTTGATGACGTACAACAGCGGTAATATGGATTTCTTATCTGTGCTGGTGTACGTCACACAGATGGAGATACGGACGAGTTCATGTGATAAATATATATATATATATATATATATATACTCTGTCCGGCCATCACGCTATTCACGTTCGAACGCGTTATGTCCTTATTAGCATATCAATGGAAGTCAAAGTACGCTCCTGGAGTGAAAATCTTGAGTACTCCTTGGAAAATCAGCCGAATTACGTAAACTTACCAGAGATTTTGTTCAAAAAAGGAGTTGGGGAATGAGCAATAATCAGAGTTCAGGCAGGTATAGGTAATTTTATTGAATTACACTCACTTTGGTTTATTTTGCCATTCAAAGTTCCAACAAAAGTGGTGTCGTCATAACGGACCCATTTTCGCCGCTAGTTTGCCCGCAGCTATTCGTGGCGGGGTTGACCTTTTTGGTGACCCCCATACCAACACACACTACCCCACCAAAAGATAGCTGCATTTCCAGAGCTAACAATATACATGTAGGTAGCCTGCCTACCTAGCTATGGACTTGGGAGGGATGAAGACGAGCAAAATCACAATGCTGATTTAGTGAAGCACAGGTGGATTATTTATGTTGAAATTTTAAGTGCAAAGCATTCTCAATGTTATCACTTCTCCTTATATTTATCTTCATTTATTTTACCATTTAATAACCCCAAAGGCTCTCTGTCTCTGTATTAAGCTTCTATACACTCACATGTATGCGTACTAGGTCTTTGAGCGGTGTTTAATTAAATCGCCCTATCTCAGATGGTCACATGACCACTTGCAACCAATCAGCTTTGTTCTCAACTCCACCACATGGCTTGCCGCCTTCTCTTTCACTCTGCTTGGTCATAGCTGAGGCTGCGGGTGTTTTTCACCCTCCCACCCACCCTCTGTAATAATGACGTTTTGAGTAACTTTGAGCTCTCATTTGTACTTAGTAGAGTAGATTGTTAATAAAGCCTCCTTTGCACCAAACTTGGATATTTCTGTGACTGTGTGATTTAATACATGTACATGTACATGTGAATGAGGGGCAGGCCCATATTAGCACTGGTAAAACATTTTAGATAGATAGATAGCTAACAATATTTATAGAGCGACTAGTATCCATCAGGGATGCTCACTGGCGCTTAACAGAATTAATCACAATAAGCTCTTTAAAATAGGTAGGTTTTGAGTCTGGACTTAAAGCTTTCCACGGTTAAAGCACGGGAAACTTCGTCTGGAAGTTGGTTCCATAGAAGAGGAGCTGAAGTGTACATGAATTACCGATCTCCACATGATTTAAGCTTCATTCTCGGGACTTTCAGCTTCAGTTTACAACTAGAGCGAAGAGATCTACGTGATTTATGTTGCTCAATAAATTCTGTGATGTATGATGGGCTAATCCATTGATGAATTTATACGTCAGAAGCAGGACTTTGAATTGGATTCTGTAGATTTCTGAACACCGATGAAGTCGTTTCAAAATAGGTGTGATGTGATAAAATTTCCTAGAGTGAATAACAAGACGAGCGGCACAATTTTGGGCTCTTTGCAAAAGTCCGAGTTGTGGATATGGTATTAAGGTCAGAAGTGCATTGCAATAGTCTAATTTTGCTAATAACACAGAGTGAACTAGTTGAAGGCAGGTCTCTTAAGACAGGTATTTACGTATTTGACCAATTTTCTGGATGCGCATGAATACACTCTGGCAAGTGGCAGTTATATGTTGTTTAAACTGGAAGTTGCTGTCAAATAAGGCTCTGATGTTTCAGGCAGCTTCAACTGGTTTTATTACACAGGATCCAACATGAATGCTGTTGATTGAATTTTGGGCATTATCATTTTTTGGCTTGATTATGAGGACTTCTGTCTTCCTGTCATTCAACTGCAGTTTGTTATTAGTCATCCACATCTTGATGTCAACTAAGCATTCTTCTATGCGAGATACTGCATTGGAGGTGTCATTTCGAGTGAAAGCCAAGTAAAGTTGATGAAACTGTAGATTGTGTTGACAAATTAACTGACCCAGAGGTGTATATATAATGAAAACAGTAGTGGCCCAAGACCAGATCCTTGGGGTACACCAAAGTGTAGAATCTTGTGAGATGACATTTTCCCGTTGATGATAACTTATTGAAATCGGTTTGAGAGACAAGATGAGAACCACTGAAATGCAATGTCTTTGATGCCAAGATTAGCTAGTCTTTCAAGAAGAATGTTACGGTCGATGGTATCAAATGCAGCAGATAAATCGAGTAAAACAAGTATGACATGTTGATGCGAATCAAGTGACATGAAGATGTCGTTGTGGACTCTAAGGAGTGCTGTTTCAGTACTGTGGTAGTTTCTATGGAATGATTCAAGTAATGCTTTGCCTGTAAGATACTCGTTGAGTTGATTGCAACAACCTTCTCTGTTACTTTAGAAATGAATGGTAAATTAGATATAGGTCTGTAGTTCTTGAGTATTTCTGGATCCAGTGAAGACTTTTTGAGAAGTGGTATTACAACAGCTGATTTAAATGAGTCAGGTACTATTCCATGATGACATGACTAATTGATAATATCGGTGATTGTTGGCAAAACTTGATCGAGAACTCCCTTGAGCAAAGCTGTTGAGATGGGGTCAAGTTGACATGATGTAGATGGCGATTCACTGATGATTTTCTCACTTTATCGACTGTTGTTGGACAAAAGGAAGCTAAAGTTAATGAGACTTGTTTTTGGATTGGTAGCATGTGGCTACATGGGTTGAACGTGTCGATCTTATTACGAATGTTAAAACTTTTCTCTGTAAAGTAATCACTAAATAATTTACCAATTGTGTCAGCTGTTCAGCAAGTGTGTCAACTGGTTGGAAGTTGATTTGACGTTTACCCAGTTATGCTGGAGACAGCTCTGTAGAGACGATTTTGATTGGTAGAATTCTGTTCAATAATAGATGTCTAGTACTGTGATTTTGCTGCACGTATTAAAGCGTTTACTTTCTTGCATTGTTTACGAAATATTTATCTGTGTATTTCAAGTTTATTACTGCGCTAGTTTTCTCGAGGGATCTTTTGAGTCGTTTTGCAGCAGGATTTCAGCAGTGTACCATTTAGTATTGGCACGTACAGTGAGAATCCGACTTTCGAGAGGTGCATGTCTGTCCAAGAGTTCCTTAAGGCAAGAATTGTTTCTGGAAACTCTGGTTTGAAGATTTATGTAAGTCATATGACTGAATGTCTTTACTGAAGTCATGAACAGAAACTGCCTTTACACGATGATATGTAACCTTGGTTTGCATTAATTTGGGCTTGGGTAAAACCAGTTGGACACGGACAGGAAAATGATCAGACAAGTAAAGGTTGTCAGTGGTAATTGATTGGACAAGAGAGTCAGAGTTTGTGAGGACCAGGTCTAATGTATGACAACAGATGTGTGTTGGTACAGTAACCAACTGTTTCAGATTGCTGGAGTCAACTACGTCTTTGAATCGTTATGTCTTTGGATCTGTTGAGACATCCCAGTGGAAATTAAAATCACCAGTATGATGAGATTACCAGAATATGACATGATGGATTCAAGTAAGGTGCCAATTTCCTCGAGGAAGAGAGGTGTTGTCAGTTTGTTATTTGAACTTGAGGTGGCCGATACACAACGAAGGTTTTGGTAGTAACACCATGGCAGCATAGCATAATTTCAACAGCTTCAAATGAGGTGACAGTTGACAGCTGATTCCAGGTTTTAGTCTTGCAATTATACTTGTATATAAAGGCAACACCTGCACCAGCAGACTTGGTGCGAGGGAAATGTTTATATGAATACCCCACAGGTGTAACTTCATTTATGATTGGTTCGTCTCCTGTATTCTTTAACCATGATTTGGTAATCGCCAATGCATCAAGATTATGTTCAACAATGTAGTCAGAGATCTCTGAGGCTTTGTTGCGAATAGAATTGAAATTCCAACAGCCAAGTTGCAAACTGTGACTATTTTTGACAATTCTTTGTTGATCACAGGAAATGGAAATGAGATTACTGACATTGACACCATTAAGCCAGATGTTTTGTGTTTACCTTTACAAGCTCTTACTCCCCTGTGAGTGGAGGGTTTTGATTGAAGTCCTAAGGATCTGATGGTATGCCATACAGCTGGAGGACATTTGGACTTCGCAGGTGAAAACCCATCTCTAAGAAGCAGTAATTCATTCCTGTTGTACTGGTAGATGACTGGTCCAGATTGATAACTGATTAGCATGAATAGCAGAGCCAATGATAGTGCAGTAATTCCACAGTGGAGCATAGCACAGGTTGTCAACAACAGTTAGCAAGATGAACAAATTTGCATATGAAGGCAATAAAAATGATGGATTCTAGAAGCCACTGGTAGGCTTCAGAAATGTTCGTTGGCAGAAATAAAATGAACTGAAAATACTACTCAAAGTACTGCTCGAATCCAAGAAGCAAAGTTCCAGTGCGGTGTCTGATAGTTCACGGAGACAGTCATCACTAAAAACGATATCGTAGTTTGGTATGTAGCACAGCAAAACAGAAAACTCAGAGAGCTATTGTGATGTGGCAGCCTGTAAGGCGCACACTTCAGGGTAGCCCTTTTTGCACCATTGTCAGCGTTCGCCATGGTCAAATCAGAACAATGCATTGGAATCATGGTTTGCTTATCAATATGATATACATGTAATTGACCTTTTTCTGAGCAATTGGTAATTTGGAAGAAAAAACAAAATTGAGGCAAAGCACCGCACCTTACCCATCAATAATGAGCCAAAATATGCATTAAGACAGTCATGAAGACTTAGTTGTCATTTTTTTGTTATTTAATTACCGAAATTTATGTTGTCTGAAGATGAACTTTACAGCATGATATCTGGATTGGGGACAAAATTACAGTCATCTTGCATTTAATACTTTTGCTACAATTTCTTAGATTTATAACAAATAACTGTATTACGATGCTTGCATTTTCATATTAAGACTCTCCATTTTTTTCAATATCGTTTTGGTCTGGCATTTGTGTGGATTTATCCCTCACTTTCAGAATAAGTAAAGATTCACTGGCTCATTTTTATGAAAATCAGTAATTTTATATTTTCCCTTACAGATAACACAGGGATAATTGCCCCTTTAAGATCAAATATCGGTGAAGATTGGTTAATTTGTTTTGCTATTACCGTGGACGCCTTTTTTGATGTTCAAGCTACATGTAGAAACAATATTTGTATGGTGACCCATAATTTCTAACCTTGACTTTGAAAGAAAATGGTTGAAAGTTTGCTTGTAAAATGTAAGCATAACTTTAAAGCCTTTTGTTTACCACCAGGCGTCAACTACCTCAACTTATGAGAGACTATGACAGAATTATGTTGTAGCATAGATCCTCTTGGGGTCTGGTTGTAGATGTCTAAATATTTGCATGCCACCCCTCCTGTAAATAATGATGAGTCCCTTATAGTTGGTGACCGTCAGGAAAAATCATTTCAATTGAGATGCTCTAACCACTGATATAAGTAAAATATACCTTTGTATGTACCATCCTCTCAAACATAACTCCAAAGGGTCTGTTTGGCAGTGTTTTTACCTCTTTATATTCAAGCTACGATCACAATTCCTTTCGTTCTGCAAGTGCTGACATCATTTCTCGGGAACAGCACGGTTACTCTACAAAGGACTGTGGTGACAGACATCAAATTCATCAGCAATATCCAGTTTTCAGTTGCAGTATCCATGTAGTCCTGTCATTAAACCGTCGGAGTAATGTATGTTCTACATTCAGTATCAGCAACCTTTCCCAACGTAGGAATTAGTGCAGTGGACATAACAAAATCATTCAAATGCCGCGTCATCTACCTTTCACGTTCGACTTGAAACAATGCAAAAGTCTCACAACTAGGTGACCCATGACCTTTACTATGTTTCTTTTGCAAAGACCATATTACTTGGTGTAGGAGTCGGCACCTCGCCTAATGAGAAATACATCATTGACTACATCTCCACAACAATCATGGAGACTGTAACGTACTACCAAGTATTTTAAACAGTAGGAAAACTTTACGCCATAATAGAACAACTTGTACCTTTAACACACTGTGCGGCGAGTCATAGGTGCCCCTTTATGTTAAATGCAATATGCACCATTAAATGATTGTTTGTGAATTGTTTACCATTACTGCACCCTTACCAATTCTGGTACAATAAAAACATACCTGAGGTATACTTTTTCAGACCAAGTAGGTACATGTTTGGTATACCAGAGGTATACCTTTGGTTTAAAAAAGAGCCTACCTCAGGTAGTCCAGATTTGGACACTTTTGCCAAAAATTGGTATACCTCAGATATACCTATTTTTGGCAAAAGTGTCCAAATCTGGACTACCTGAGGTAGGCTCTTTTTTAAACCACAGGTATACCTCAGGTATACCAAATAGGTACAATGCAGGTATACCTGCAATTGTCCAAATTTGGACACGTGTGTCCCAAAATAGGTATACCAGAAATATACCGTACCAAAACAAATAGGCATAATTTAGGTATTATACCTGCAATGTACCTATTTTGTTTACATAGTTGTTCAGACGATGTGAACTATGTAAACAAAATAGGGAAATTTCAGGTATTTACCTAAATTATACCCATTTGTTTTTGTAAGGTTTACTTCTGGTATTACCTACTTTGGTATGCAAGTGTCCTGAGATGGATCGGATCTGACTCTTTACCAGAAAAACCAGAGATGCTGAAAGCCAAAGAATCAACAAACTAAGGTGACAGCAAAAATTATGCATTGTACCATAAGTTTCAACATTTTTTCTCTTCTCTATAAAGTTACAATAATAAATTCAGTTCAGATGATAAGGCACATAGAAGTTGTAAAAACACTTTTGTAGACAATTGGCCAATGCCAACGATAATGACATGATTGAGAATGAGAAGCTGACAAATTTAACAGATTGTTGACAGCACAAGATATGTTTATCCGACTAAGCTTTGAAATACCAGCATCACAAGAAACCATGTTATTAGCAAATAATGGTATCATTAAAAAGACAACAGAGAAAAAAAGGTTAAATTCAATTTGTGGTATGATTTATTATCTAATGCCATGCTCATTTCATGCAACTTAAGTGTCTTCAAAAGACATTCATTTGACATATGAAGTTTCATGTAACACTTATATTACTGTCAAAGGCTGTGATTTGGCTTTCTTGCTCTCTGTATTTCTTGTCCGTTTACAGTACCAGCAATACATTCTGCAAAATATAAATCATTGAGGATAGAGTGTAACCTAGTCTTTCTTGTTTGACCAAAAACTGTGAACTTATCTGTAATTATTTGAAAATGAGACAAAGGCAAGTTGGAAAATTGAAGCGGAGAAATCAAATGCATAAAATAATTATGATCATTTATAAATAATGATTAAAATGGACAGCCAACAACTCGCAGTATGCTGTTTACAAGGAGCTAGACACGGAGGAGCAACATGTTACATACACGATGGCGACAATGTACAGCTGTTGTGAGACAAATTAATTCTGTATGAATCCATACTCAACAAAACGCATCTGTTGTTTAACATTGCAATACAAGGGTTACAGAACAGAATAGCGATGTGTAAATAGACAGCACATTGACTTACATTCTGATCGACTGGCAGGATAGACGCTGGACGGTTCCAATTTGCAGCGAGATCTCTCCGAGTCTCCGTTGCGTTGTGTGTCATATATGAGAAAATATAGTCGGCATTTTTACTGCTTTTCGCGTTCACAAATTTTGAACTCTGTCTGTCCCTGATACTGTATACACGTTTTGCGACACTATGATATTATTTGGGTGGTAATTCCATAGAAAGACCACAAAATTGTCCATCAGATAACTCCCTGATTACAAATACACAGCCGACAACACTAAAATCTAAATTCGCGCCGATTGAGCCTCATGACATTCACGGAAGTGCTATCTATAAATCATTACGCGATCGATAAAATAGTTCCATTTTTAAACGCATGGATTTGACTCTATATTTGCACAAATCTGTTATGTTTCATATTAAATATAGCAATCAATTTATTACATGAATAAAAATGGTTGATTTGAATGATAGAAAGACTACAAAGAGAGTAAAATTCTTTCAGCACGAAGAATCAATATCAATGCGCGAACTGAACTTGATGAACCCGTGACCTGAGAGTAAACATGATGGCTGCTCACAGCTGGGCCGGCAAAACAAAAACGCGTTGGACATTGGCAAAGTAGCATACTGGATTTTCGTTTAGCAGCTCGGGATGTAGGGTATTATCCTAAACCTCAAATGTGTGATCGGCAATAGCTCTGATGCTGAAAACATAGATGGCTAGATTTTGTTAGGGACATCGCTGCAGGGAGACAGCAGACTACCATGAAGGGCATCCTAAAATGACTGTACGGATCTTTTGCTCAGAGTTGTAATACGACCGCGGTCACATGCTGTGCTTGGAGGTAACGGGTCATTGCTTTAGACATTGAATGCATTGACATTAACTTGTCTGTTTCTTAAATGAAAAGTTCTCGTCTGTCGACATTTGTAAGGTACAAATTTGCGGTAGTGATAATTAAAACCCTACGACTTGTCCTTGCTGCTCATTTACAAAGACGTGTACGTACAGATACATGTAAACGTAATTAAACAACTTTTCGTTTGGAACTGCATTATAATTTTGGTGTGAAAATATTATGAGAAACTACAGGGCTAGACTTGCAAGACAGACAAGTCCCTGTTTTAATAATTTTTTTTCCGAAAAATTCTGCTGTTGATCAAACCATGATTACCCAACCAAATTAAGTGACATAGTTAATGTCACTACACATGCAATACCCAGCCTAAAATAGCAATTAATGTTGCTGAGTTGTATCGATTTTTAGGAGCAGATTTGTGTTTAAAATTAATTAATAATAGGTTCATTGAGTTTTTAAAAATAAATGAATATAAATGAAAGATGAATTTTGCATTGCTTGAATATGACCGGTCACACACTGTACTGCCTGGTAATGAAATACAGTTACTTCATATTTGCAGCAATAATATAGGAATCAGTCAAACAGGCAGAGACATTTCAGGTGTATAATCACACGAGTTTTCATCGACATGCACTGTACAAGCAGACTGGCATGGCAAAAAAAAAATACTAAGTCATGGATTGGTATATTTCTGGTATACCAGTCTTCAACTTGACCATACATAGTAGAAGAGGTACATAATAGGTACTACCTGTTTCCTACCTAAAAAGAACTGGTACATGTTAGGTATACCTGATTTATACCTGATTACTGAGGTAAAGCTTTGGTACACTGTATCAAAAATCGACCTTTAGAATAGGTACTCATCTGATATACCAGGAGTATACCAGAAGTGATTTGGTATACCTCTGGTATACCAAAGAGATACCTAAGCTATACCTTTTGTGGCAACAATTTGGTAAGGGTGTTTACTGTAAGACAAGTGGCGGCCGGCAACTATAGGCTACAACAGCGTTCATCAGCGAGAGAGTACACTACCACTTATTTATAAAGACTGCTTGTCGAAGTTGACTGACAGTTGAACTCCTGCCCAGTTCCTCACATTTATGTCAGGGAGAACATGTCTTGTAGATCTCGTAAAGTGATAAATACGCAAAGACGGATTCCAGCGCCGACCGATCAGCCATACATCGGAGCAATGAGGACGAGTTAAACGCATTATATAACACATTGACTCTGGGCTCGACCTTTGAGGTGCAGAATATTGACGCTGACATGTATATCCAGGAAGTTTGGCCAAATCTTTCAGTGATTCCTCAGCCTGTCAGCTTTACCAAGAAATGCTGGTGAATGCACCAGCTGGCGAGCAAAGCTTGAATCAAGGTAAATGTTATATTTTGTTTAAGCTATAAATTACAAATCCAAGCCCCTCGGATTGTGGAAAAAAGGCTGAAGTCTGTACACAGTGGGAGGGGGTATGTCAATATACTGACCATTAGCAAACCATTTATGCGACCAAACAGAACTTTAAATGTGATCCATATTTTTATTACATTGCAGAAATATCACTTGATTAATTTTCTCAGCTGTAATCATGATTTGTAAATCATTAGTTGTGTGACAAGAACAGTAGTTTGAGATAGAGAATTAATCATTACATCATTAACTCTTTATTTTATCCATCAGCATACTGTATGTATTTTGCTGTACAAACTGTTAAGTTTAAGCTTAAATGATCTCAGGAGAGACAAACTGCCCAGCTATTATAAGGATTTACCAGAACCTTCCCTAGGCATAATTCACAAAAGAAGCCCATCTTTATATTCATTCTGGATGCAGTGTCATCTTCAACAAAAGTAAACATTAATAAAATTGAGTAACAAACGAGTAAAAAAAATCACTCATGAATATGTTCATTTATCTCCATCTTCATGCACAAGTTACTAATTTTTACGAGCATCTTATTAATTATTTTTCGTTGTAAGCAACATCTCTGAAATAGATAGGAATGTTTGGGATGCATCCTTCTGCATAGACGTATACTTAGTTTGACACTGTACATAGAAAGATAAGAAATGATCTCAGAGAATTTATATGACATATATGTAAAGTCAGTGGTGGGTAGCATGGAGTAGATATTTCATAAATGTGAGTGGAACTTTGTCATTTCTTTTACCATACATGTACTTATAAACTGTAACTATTAATTTTGTAGACAACAACCCAGCTCTCTCTGTGATATAATAAGGTGTAAACTATATCATGTAAGTGTTTAGTGATTTAGATCACTCTTCAATATATGACTCATGTAAAATCTTCTTTTTCAGCATTTCTACTCAGACATGATGCATTGGAAACGTATTACCTTTAAGAGAAGACCACCTGTCCACCAGCCTTTCATTAAGCCTTAAAATGTAAGTGTAATCATCTAACAAATATCAAATTTGTCCAACATTCTCTCTCAACATTTTCTCTCTTTCCACAAACACTTCTGGAAGGGGATGGGGAACTTGAAAACAGTTATATGTACTACTTGCAAGCTAAACTAATTATATTTTACTGCTTAAAATGTTCTAATTTTTTACCGCCATTTGCCATACACATGGCAACTGGGAGGTTATATGGCATCAAAATATCTGTATGTAATATGTCTGACTGTATGTATGTACAGTGTAAGTATGTCTGTCTATCTGTCTGTCCAGATCAAAAAAATTCCAAAACCTCTGCTCATGTTAAGCGGATTTGAGAAGTCATGCCATGTGTGATGTAGATGTGCCGTTGTTTAAATGAACCTGTCAGGATTCATTGAAATGATGGCAAAAATCTCATATTTGTATTTTTGTGGCAATATTTGCCATTTTTTGCTCAAACAATCTTCTTCTTTGAAAGTGTTTTCCCCATTTCTTGCAAATCAGGTGCCTAGTTCATTATGAGTAGAAGCACTTCATATATGCTTCAGTATGAGATTGATTTGCAGTCGTATTTTCTTAGTAATCATTCTGTAGGAATACTATGTTACTGTACGTGTTTGCTAGAACTGAGTATTTCTATAAAATGGGAGAACAGTGTCAGCGACAGTTTTTGTTGTACTTTTCATGACATAATATTACATGTTTTTTTTCAAAGTCAATATCATGAACATTTGTTTGTCTTTTCTGATCACAGCTCTCGGCCAAAAGAAGACAGACAGCAAAACGATGGATACATTTTGTCACCGAAAGGATACAATAATTCAAATTAAGAGATAGACACCTGGAAAGCGTTAACCATCATTGTCTGTGTGAGTCACATGTACAGAAACTACGTGTAGATGAGAAGTCAACATCCAATCTTCAGCGATATTTTTTCCTTGATGAGCCCCAGACCTGAAAGTAAGTAGACCTGGAAACTGGACATGTTTAACAACCACGTGTTGAGCAACGAAACTTCATCGGATGATGATCTGGTGGAACCAACGTAAACATGTACTCAGAGACTGTAGAGACAGTGATGTAACTTAATGTAATGGAGGAATTCCTCTTGCATTACTGACAAAAGTTTGTTTATTTTCTTTCTGTACATTTCTTAAATTTTAAGATTAAGTTGTTTAAGTTGTATTCAATTCAGCTTGTCATTTTCTTGTGGCACATATAGCCAATGCAGCTGTTCTTCTGACAGTCTGCTCCCTTATTCGGTAGTTTAGTGAAGCAGCAACAGTACACAGCAAAATTCCATTCAGGAAGGCATGTTCAGGGCTAGCCAAAAGCAAGCCTAAGGCTTGCTTTAGGCTTATTTTAGGCTAGCCTAAAGCAAGCACAAAGCATACCCAGCTTGACAGCAAAGTTTGCATGTCTCATTCTCACCTTGTCTGGGGCCATTGAGTCTAAAGGTAATAACTATCATTGCCACAGAATTTCATTTATTTGTAATTTTCTGCACATTGTGAGAGATACTGTGGTGTTGAAAGCTATTCTGTTGGTTTCAGGCTTGCTTTGGGCTTATTTTGGGCTTATCTGAGTCATGCCCAAAGCAGGACATAAAGAACACAAGTTTTGCTGTGTACTATATAAGGTGTTTGTGTGAAGGTCTCATGTATTGAGTGAAATTCACTTGTTTGGAAAGGTATAGATAATTTCTTAACAAGTACATGGCCTTGTGTCCTGGAATTATTCCTGTCATTTGCTATTGAAAATTGTGAAACATGCATTTTCATATTTCTATGCTTTGACCATGACAACATAAGATGTCAATAAATTTGCCTAGACACGGTGCACAATTGAACACCATCTAGAACACCATCTAGAATGTTTGAGATGGCGTTCGCCATCTCAAACATTCTTTCAGACGGCGTTCAATTGAATGCTGTCTCAAACATTCTTTGAGACGGCGTTCAATTAAACGTCGTCTCAAATATCAAAATGTAATTATTTTTTATGACAGAGTTAATAATGCCAGACTAATAATAATATGCTGTGCAATGTCCAAAAAAAATCTGTTTTTGAGAAAGCCGATACAAAGTTATTTTTTGCCTGTAAAATATCTCAGTTCAATTTTCTAGTTCAGCCTAAAACTATAAACCATAAACTCAAACTTTGATAACAAAATTTTGCAAAATACAAGTCAATTACAGCGAAAGTAACAAATTTGTCATGTAAATATCAGAAACTCTCAAAATCAGAAAAAAAACCCAAATAGATCAGAAGGTGTTGAATCTGGTCTTTCCTCTCTAAGGTAAGATAAATATTACAAAACCAACTGCAGGGGATAAATAACAGCAGAGCGACTGATGAAGGCACCTGACTTTGTCCCGAAACACTGTAAGAATCACAAACATGAGACCGTTTTTCGGGGACCCAGGTCACACGACCAGGGTCTGTTACTTGTGTTTGTTGTTTTAGCCTAAACAGAGTTCATGTATTCAACGTCAGATATTAAATGTCACATGTGAAACAAATTATGAAAAATAATTGCATATCATTGCAATGCAAATGATTAAGGTAAATTGACTTCAAATGGATGTAAAAACAATTAAAACAATGTATGAAATGAGTACACTAAAACACCACAAAATCTTCATATTTGTCTGCATGCTTGATTGTCCTTCTTGTTCTAGTAGATCGGACTGGAACAGACTTAGACTGTTTTGAAGGAGTAGTCATCTGTTTTCTTGGAACATTTTTTCTGCATTGACTGTGTCAGCCTTAGCTGACTTGGTATTCATACTAACAGCGCTGCTTGAGCATGATTGATTGAGTTGGTTTATACTCTGTGTATTGCATATATGTAGCACAATACTCAGTCATTGGTTCGTGTTCATTGCGTATGAACTCCTCATTACATCTGTACAGTCTTCCATATTCTGTTTCCACTCATAGGACTTACGACCAAATTTGCCACCACAGGATCCCTTCTTCCAGGGATCATTGAAATTGGTAGGTTAAAGTCTGACCGACTTCCCAATATCTAATTCTGGCAAAAGTTTTGCCGACTTGTCATACTGCATCTTTGACTTCTGCTTCCTCATCTTTATACTATTAGTAACACCTGTTAGTGCTCTAGGTTGTAGTAACACTTTTGGGGTAGGTAGTAATGTGCGCGTTCTGCGCGACATCAATTTTGTTTGAGATTGGTGCCATCTTTATTATTTGGAGTGTTTCTCAAATCAAGAATAAAAAGATATAGATCTTTCTGATCTCCTTTAGATTTCTTGATAACTCAGCTATTTTCACTGGCAATTCAACTTTACCATTGCTTTGACTATGATACGGGGAACTGGTGGTATGCTCAAAATCCCAATCTCTTGCAAACGTAGCATGTTCCTTAAAGGGATCATGATCATTAATTCGCGATGGTTTCATGTACCGTATCTAAAAACGGAGTCGAATATATGCACGGTCAGCCATTCATTCAGTATCTTTCAACATTTCAAACAATGTAAGTAGTATCTTGTATCAAACAAAATTCACGAATAATGGCCGACTTTGTCCCTTTCAATATTAATGGCGGACCACTGTCTGACTTTATTTTCTCTGGAATGTCATGTCGAGCAAAATAAGACTTGATACATTGATAATGGTTTCTGATATGATGTCCTTGTATTGTCTTTCAAGCTCCCAATAATCACTATAGTAATCAATGGTGATGATATAATCTACATTTTTGTATATGAAGTGATCTTGGCCTACGATTTTCCAAAATCTGGGTGAAATCTCATGTGTCGCAAAGTGCCAGTAAATTTATGATCCTAACGCTGATCTGCAGCACTTGCAATATATATCAAGATTTCAATTCTGGAAGACATACCTGATTGAAATTCTGCAACCTGTAAATTACGATTAATAATCTGCTAATATAAAACTTCGTGCCGAGCAAACTTCGGATAGATCTGCTTGGACGCAGGACAAAGATTCTAGAGGGCTGTGAAATCTCCTGTAATTGTGATGGCACTATTTTTGTGCGTTGATATACATGAATCTTTTGCCTCTGTCTTTCAGAAGTATAATACGAACAGACAATAGTCTTGTAATCTTGATAATATATGTCGTCTTGTTTTACCATTTACACTGTTGGTACAGTGACAATAAAAATGCTACGTTGCAAACCAGTGATATAAAAGTACCTCTTCAACCTTATAATACTTACTGTTCATATCTGTATTTTAGCCCTTGTGGACAAAACAAGTGACATCTTCAACCTGTCAATTCAGAGGTTTTGAAAAGTAAACATTCCGGCGACTAAAGATTTTGTGTAGATTTTGAATGATTAGGCGAAGTCCCTTGAAACTAGAGCATCATGCGTACGGACGTTGTACATATCTCTTCATCTTGAGTGAAACTTGTTTATGCTAGCCAAGAGAACAACGGTAACTATGCTAGTAAGGTTTTGAGTCGTGAGGTTGATCAGCATTTTCAAACAAGAGTCACTAATCTCGACATACACAAGCGTCGTTTTCAACCTGTATATCATGTTTAACAATTTGCAAATTATATTTTACGAACATTACATTGGGAAACATCAGATAAGACCGCTCCGTTCTTGGGCAAAGATCGTTATGGTGCTGGCAACTCCAGTGATTCGACCGTTATGTCTTTCCCTCATCATGTCTTACAAAAAAGAGTGCGTTTGAAGGTGAATCATCCCAATGCAAAATATCAAACTTTGTGAATATAAGCTTAATTAGGGAAATAATCACCATCAAGAATAATATACAAATATTACAACATAGAATCAGTACGACGATTATGATTTGTGAGATATTTTGTACGAGTGTGTAAAAATGATTTTGAATTTATCCATTCATCATATCCTACAAATAATCTCATAACTTATCCAGCATTAGCAATTGTGAAAACATTAACTGAGAATTTATTTGGGTTTATATTTATTTATTTTGACTTAACTTTATCAGAGAATTAGCACACATTAACCAGAATCTAAAATGTAATAACGAGTAATGAAGCAGTAAACGGTGTCTGAAGATAATGCAATTTTAAAATATCTGGCATCAGCGAGCGTCTCATGAACTTAAACTAAAAGTGATATTATCTGAAAATTAACGGACATGAGCTAATATCCAGGGCTCACATCTATATTAAACAAGTCATTGACAATGACATAGTCCCCACTTGTAATAGGAGTATTAGTCTTGATGGGGCAGGGAAATGTGGTCATTAAGAAGTATCACCGGAGTGTATATGTTGAGATCTATGGGCACATAGGTCTATGTCGTTGTTCCCAATTTGAAACACATGAGGCATGTCGAAGACCAGACCTCTAGCAGTATGGCCAGCCAAGAAATACATATGTGCATAATAAATGAGGTACAAGATGTGACATCTTAAGGTCTAATATCCTATCAAAATTGGAGGGTATAGAACTTGTGGTTACTGAGTTATGCTTATATATGTATAATCAAGGTCAACGGTCATCGAGGTCACGTGAAATTTAAAAAAAAAATTGTATTGCTAGTTAATCCCTATATGCAAAAATCAGACATCTATCTCTATTTGCTTGCCCAGAATTAGATATGTGCATGATTAATGAGGTAAAGCGTGTGTTGTCATAAGGTCTCCCATCCTACTAAATGTAAAGGACATAGCACTTGTGTTTACTTATTTATTGACATAAACGTAGATTTTAGGTAAAAGGTCATCGAGGTCACATGACATTTGGTCAAACAATTTCTATCCTATAGTTATCCCATATACCAAAAATCAGCAATCCAGCTCTGAATATATAGATATGCGCATTATTAATGAGGTACAGTATGTGGCGTCATAAGGTCTTCCATCATACCAAATATGAAGGTGTAGAACTTGTGGCTACTGAGTTATGGGCGAATATGTACATTTGACGTCATAGGTCACACTGGTCACGTGACATTTTGTCAAAATATCTGAGATATCTGCGTGAACGGACGGACATAACCAAATGTATAAGCCCCCTGGACTTCATCCGTGGGGACTAAAAACTGTGTCACTGCATCCTTTTTGCAATATGAATACGATGAGAAACTAAATTTTTATTTTTCTTGGCCTTATACATGGAAGTCTATGGAGGTGTAAACTAAAAAGTCCTCTAACACGGCCAAATTTGATCGCATCGTGAAACAAATCGACTTGCATCTGTATGGGGTAGGGTGCTATCCTTATGCAAAGTTTGAAAGAAATTGACTAGGGCATGTCGGAGATATCTGCGTGAACGGATGGGCGCACGCACGCACGCACGGACATGACCAAACCTATAAGTCCCCCGGACGGTCTCCGTGGGGACTAAAAAAAAAACACACAACAAAATGAACAATGAACCTGAAAAGGTTAATACCCTGAGTTCAAATACATGTCTATATTTGAATTATGAAGAGGTTTGCTCTGAATACTAATAATTACTGTGAAATATCAACATTTCAACCACGGACAATCATTTGCGTGACACCTTTGCATAATAATGAATATTTAGAGTACACAATACCCGATAATTTCAATTCCAAACACAAAAGTTTGTTCACTACGGGCACAAGCTGATGAACTGCAAGCTAATGTGAACTACATGAACGAATATAAAAATTCGTGTCTTAACGCTTTCGTTGAAACTGGATGAACAGGTATGTGATAAAGATTTATTTATTGATGGTTATGCAACACCTATTCGTTTTGACATGCTCAAACACAAGACTGGAAAGATTACAGTGTGTTTTCATGTAAATCAGCGATGGTGTAAAACAGTGATTGTCCGTAATAGAATGTACACACCTGATTTGAACTCTTTGTTCATTTTTCTGGTCTGTTCCACATTCTCGAGAATTTTCTCAAGTGTTCTTCAATTTTGTTTATGTACATCCTTCTAGAGCAGCTGAATACGTATACAATACTCTAGAGAAATTGAAATCACTTGCCTCAGACGCTCCAAGGTTTAAACTTGCAATTGGCGATTTCAGTCAATCTGACTCTTGCAAGAGTGCAAAAAATATCCACCAATATGTTTCGTCTCCAACTCGATTTGATGAAATATTTTGCATTGCCTTCCCTTCGATCATCAGATCACCGTGTGTGCAATGCATGCCCTCATCGATAAACCAGTCATTCAGCGGATTCAAAGAGCAACAAAAGCTGACAAGAACTGGTCGGCATACAGCATTGCTAGCTTATAGTTTAATCAACTTCCACTATGATAGGTCATGCATGAAACAATTTGAAGCCTACATTGTGGCCTACTCTGTGTCCTCTCCGCTAGGCGACTGATGCCGTATGTTGTGGGTTCAAACCCGATTGAAAACTAGCCGTATTTTTTACCCTGGGTTGGTAACTCTGCTGGTGGACAGAATTGTCCCCGAGGTTATCGTTCGCCCAGTTAAAGCAATGAAATTCGTTTCTTCGCCTCGATAAAGTTTGTATGTGCGATGTGTGATAGTGAGCATGCGTGTGTGAGTGCTTCACGAACTCTACAACGTGTGGAGCGGTCTCAGTCAGAAAAATGTAACAACTTAGCCGGCTATTGAACCACTCTTTTTGGGAGTGGAGATTTAGCCGAGCGGCTCTGTCTGTGGCCTCTCCGCTAGGCAACTGATGCTGTATGTTGTAGGTTCGAACTCGATTGAAAACTAGCCGTATTTTCTACCCGGTTGGTAACTCTGCTGGTGGACAGAATGTCCCGAGGTTGGCGCTCGCCCAGTTAAAGCAATGAAATTCGTTTCTTCACCTCGATAAAGTTTGTATGTGCGATGTGTGACAGTGAGCATGCGTGTGTGAGTGCTTCAGGAACTCTACAATGTATGGAGCGGTCTCAGTCAGAAAAATGTAACAACTTAGCCGGCTATTGAACCGCTCTTTTTTGGGAGTGGAGATTTAGCCGAGCGGTTCTCTCTGTGGCCTCTCCGCTAGGCGACTGATGCCGTATGTTGTGGGTTCGAACCCAATTGAAAACTAGCCGTATACTCAATAAAAAGAAGCGAATCTTTTTTCGGCGTATGCCAGTCTAGAAGATGCTAAAAAATAAGAAGTCAAAGGGGTGATCAGACAAGCAAAGTTAGATTTAATTACGAAAAATACATAAACGTTTTTCAGGAAATTTCCGTGCAACATGGCAAGGTATTTATTGTAGTGCAGCAGTGGATAAGGTTTCTAACCCAGTAGGGTCAAAGGTTAATCTAAATGGTATGGACACCGTGCCGTTGCCAAAGGTCCTTAATAAATTTTAAACTCACTTTGAAACAGCTGATTTTTCAACCCAACTTTTCCCTTTAAAACAGTCATATCTCTCGAGTTCACGCTATCTGGTGAAAATGACATAGTGGTTAAAATGTTAAAATCGTTAACTGTGAACAAAGTCCAGGTCCTGATGGCATTTCTGGCCGCATCCTGAAGTTTTGTGCTGATCAGCACAGTGGAGTCTTCGAACATTTCTTTCAAGTTTCTCCTTACAAGGTCACTATTCCAGCCATGTGGAAAAAAATTTATAACCTTCTTAAAGAAAACTAATCGAAAGGAACTCAATAGCTTTCGGCCTGTTGCTCTTATTTCCTTGGTAATGAGAACATTCTGGCTATGGTTAAACATAAACTAGATACTGTAAGATTTTATATCGACCAAGAAAAGATGATGAAGATGCTAAGCTTTTCATTCTTAATGAACTGTACAAACATTAAGAAAAAAAACAAAGAAAAACAGATGCTAATGCAAGAATCATGTTTGCTGATTTCTTTACTGCTTTCAATACAATACAACCTCCTCATCCTTACAAATGAAACTCTCAAAAATCAATATTGGTAGTCAACTTCTACTTTTGATTCTTGTCTTTCTCACAAATGGATCACAAAGAGTTTCTGTCAATGGTCTGATATCGCATTTGATAAAAGCAAAAGTTTTTCTCGTCAGGGTTGCGTCCTATCTCCTCTGTTGTAGACCTACACACTGATAATTGTAAAAGATAACACGAAGGTAGCTATCTTGTAAAGTTTGTCGACTATAGAGCTCTGCTGTCACTTCTACAGAGATAAGAATATCATCATGGTCCAGCTCTTCGCGAGTTTGTTGAGTGGTGTTATAATTTTTATCGAAACTTCAATGTTAAGAAAACTATAAGGACATGGTGATTGATTGAAGATGCAAGAACACAGCCTTCCGAAAAAAACTTGTATATAATCAAGAAGTTGAACTTGACTTTCAGTATACTTACTATGGTTCAAAAAATCATTTTCTCTAAAATTACTTGTCCGATTGTTTTGAAACTTGGTATGCATATAACTAGAGGCAACGTTACTTGACTGTCTTCAAATTGTGGTAAAGTTTTCATATTTAACGTTTTGGAGTAATTTTTTCCTATTTTGGTCAAAAAATTATTCCTCTGAAATCGATCATCCTATTACTTTTAAACATGTGAAACATAAGTATCAAGGTTGTTAAGAGTTCAAATATTTTACACTTCCTGCCATCTGCTTTATGTAAACATGGTCAATACCAAGGGGTGGACCATCTGATATCCTTGGGTCTGGAAGAACATTCCCAGCAAATGTCAATTTAAAAAAAAGCCAGAGTAGGCTTGACAAAGAGAAAAGGTGGGAATGTGGGTAAAAGGTACAATGGATCAGGTAAAAATATAATGCTACCAGAACCCCCGGGTATTAAATGGTCGACTCCCGATGTCTTTGTGCACACAGTTAACAGCGCAGTGTATCTCAGTTGAAGATCCCAGGTCAGGTCAGGATGAGAAAGAAATAGTCAAGTTCACCACAGTTAAAATTCTTAAGGTGACCTCAATGTCATCACCCTTGTGTAATATTGGTTTTGTAATTTGTTCCGAAGTGGATGCACCAGTGTACTGGAATAAAACAATGTTTACTTTTCCCTACGTGTAACATCTCCATTTATCTGGTGCATGGGCAAAATGTAAACATCAGTTTTATGGTATGCATTTCAGTCAATGTAATATATTGTTCATGAAAGAAAAAATAGCTTTTGCCCTGTTAATGATAACAATTTTGTTATCACATAAGCTGCCATTGTCTTTAAAATTATCACAGAAATAGAAAGAGAACAAGAAAGTAATAAAATTGATGTACTATATTCACTCTGAGTGCCTGTATATTTAACTATTTTACCATTACATTCAGTGTTTGTTATATCTTTATCACGCTCCATGGGTCAAGGTATAGGGAGTCAATGTCATCACTCTGCAAGTCTGTGTATGTAAGGCTGTATGTAGGTCCATCCATCCGTCAGTCTTACTGAAGACCAAGTTTGTGGAGCTCATAACTGAATAATTTCGGCATTAAATGTGGCCAGCTTCGAAATGTGGAATGCTTAGATGGTTATCTGTAATAAAATGGAATCTTGTAGATGTTGATAAAAAGAATGGGAAAAAATAGGATTTTTCATAATCTGCAATAGTTCTCTTGATAAACGTGTTATTACATTCTTATTTGGTACAATGTTTTCGGAGGGGCAATGTATGTTATACTTTGGTTGAAAAGCATAAAATTGGTATGTATGTATTTTTGATTTTTTTTCTCGATTATTAGTTAAAAGTCTTGTATGCAGCAATCACATATCAGATACCAGGTATCAAATTTGGATTTTAAGTTCTCAAGGATCATCTGATTACCATACATGTATATCAAAATTATCGATGAAATTTCGATATGTCAATATGAGAAAACTTGAAGACAGGAGTTTTGTGCAGCTGACACACTGTTTTACAAAAACTTTAGCATGAAATATTTATATGTTGTGTTAAAATGATGTTTTGGGGTACAGATCTAGTAATTGAGACCACGTTTTGCCTGTTTTATTTAAAACAAAATGTCAAATATAATATTCTTAAAGTCCCTGGTTCGATTACGAAAACATTAAGAATTGTTGAAAATTTACATGTGTATTTTCGGTAGATACATGCTCAACTGTAGACTAGTAGTTGTTCAAATGTACTCAACGTTACTAAAAACGCGAATGAGCAACAAAAGTGTTAATTTGGTGAAAATCTCAATAGACATTGGTCAGATTGTCTTGGCAAGGCTACGAACATACATGGTGCTTGAAAGTCGCCATGAGTGAATCCAAAAGACGTGTTGGTATACAGATCTTGTAAACAAGCAGCCTCTCATTAACAAAATGCAGGGTAACATAAGTATATTCACAAAAGTGTTATCTGTATAGACATGAAGGTAAAATTATTAATTACCAACTCTTTCATCTTTGGATGTAAATATGACAATGTTGTATGAAAGAAATGCTTGGAAATTTTGTTAGAAAGGATTTTGTTCCTTTCCATTGTCATATTGTATATTTATAGAAATGTTTGTCCGTATAATTCAAGTAATGGTTTCTGTACAAACCCACGGTTTGATACTTTTAAATTTGGTCAGAAGGACTTTAAAACAGATATACATATCTGATACAACAGGCTTCGTGGTATGGTTAACTTTGTGTTTGGATTGGAAGTTTCTCCATCTGTCATAGTATGGTGTAAGTGTGTGCGATCAACTGTTGCAACAGTTGCCAACCATTTCATACTTCAATGGACGGTGCATACACTCGGTCTGGCTTCCACTTGTAATAAAATGTGAGCAAAGTTTCATTGACGTTATTTTTTATTACATTTTCATTATAATATTAACTATACCATTTGAGTTTTGTAGGTACTTTAAAAAGTTTCAGACCAGTTCACGTACACTCTTTGTCTTCGTACATTTCTCACACAATCACACTCCTCTTCGTTTCATACCAAGCATTAGGGACAGCTTCTTACTGGCCTGGCACACAGTGTTTTTGAAGTATTATTATGCAGTCAGAAGTGTGAATATTAAGCAGTCGGACGACTAAGGTGTTTGTAGTAAGGATATATTTCAGCAATAACCCCCCACCGCAGGCGGGTATACACGAGATTCGCGACATTTAGCACTCGCCTATCGGCTCGTGCTATATGTTGAGAATGGAACCAAATAGAGTGTATACCCGCCTGCGAAGGGGGTTATTGCTATTTATTATATTATATTTATATTATATTATATTATATATATTATATTATATTATATTATATTATATCAACTTGTTTGTCTCAGTCTCTTATTGAGGTAGTTTCGCCTGTTTAAGCCCAAAATGCAGAAAATGGACGTCTGAGAGATCGAACGTCGGAAATTCAGCGCTCGAGACTGGGCATTTTTATAGTAAAGGTGGGATTCAGATTACGTTGACAACGCACACGTATTACTCAAGGACAACACATATACTACATTCAAGAGGCCAATGAAAAAACTTGTGTGGTTCCGATAACCGACCTACCCTCCGTTAAACCTTTCCGACCATTTTATGAGTCCGTCAACACGGAAGTGACACAAATTGTACTTTTTGCGATAATTTTGAGAAAATTCCATTGAAAAAAGTTTAACCCCACGAGAGTTACGTTCAACTTAGGAAAGTATAGCCTGCGCTACTATGTTCTTGTCAGCGACATGGCGAGCTATTCTGCACTCGGTACCAAACACAAGTGTTTCAATATCATTTTCATATTGGAAAAATTGAACAGAATTAGTTGCGTGAACATTTGCAATTTGCTTGCATGCTTTACTGTTTGTTTGTTTTTTGGTCAAACTAATAAAATAATTACAATTTTTTTTCCTACCTAACCTATTTTTAAGAAGCATGTTATCAGAACAACTCAATCTTGGAGGACCTGAACATTGTATTTTATTCACATTTCAACGCGAACACTAACATGTTAAAAAGGACCTGTTGCAGACATAGAAAACGGGTAAGAGTTCAAAGCAAACGAAAGAGTAACAATTCTTTCGTAAATACAGGTAGTGTGATGAGGTCACAGGTGCTAGTTTTGATGGATAATTTGAAAGTTATCTGAACCAGAAAACGTGCAGTTTCGAAATACTCCAGAAGTCTCATCAATGCAACAGTGATGAACACTTTTGCAGTGTGTTGTTCGATTCGGTGAAAGCTCGACGCTGACACTGCTCGTTGCATTTTATGTCAACTTTCGTCGTAGGAATCATCTCATTGTTATTCTAAACTTCTTGATCTATATCTTTGGAATACCCTAGTCTGTTACAGTCCAAACTTTGGGAAAGGATATCTGACATCTCTTTACTTAAGAAAGAAACAACTTATTTCTGTATGAACGATTACTGACTTCATCTTTATTAGCGGTGAAGTACAATATGTGTCGTTTCTCGACTCCCGCTGAATCAAGCAAAGAGTACGCTGTTGCTCTAATTTTTGTACATTGTACTCAATGTGCTGCTTTGGAGATTTCTTTCATCATCGACCCCAACTTATTTTCACCAAGAGGTGAGTTACAAAACCATACTTATCTGTGTATCGAAATTCTGTCTTCAGTCTTTGAAACAAAGCGGACTGTTTCGGATTCAGTTTAGATAGGTACAGTTCAAATGCACCAACTGGGCAATTTTCGAATTCGCCGGTTTAGAGACCCGTTTTAGCACTGCTAAAACAGTATTTTAGCGATTAAATGACCTCTCGTCCAACCAGAATGGCGTATGGTAGCATGATATAAGATAATTTGTATCAGGCTTCATTTCCAATATGAATTGAATTGAATGGGCTCATATTTCGGCTACCATACACAAAGACGCTCTGTCTTATCTTTGTCGGTGTTTTCTGTTTATACTAGCCGTGTATTAAAACAATAGCAACACCTGTATTTGTATGATGATGCTGATCTATAGCACAAACCATCCACATTAATTTTGAATCCTGGTAGCCATACCTGAGCTACATTTTACCATCTGTAAGTTACGATTAACAGTTTGAATATGTGAAACTTCATATTCGGAAAATTTTATATAGCGCTGCATGGCTATTAGTATAATATTTTGGTATGGTTGATATTTCTAGTTATTGGAATTTCACTGGTTTTGTGCCTTCGTGTTCGTATTGACCAGTAAAATTCAGGTCAAAAATGAAGCTGTAGCTGTGCATTTAGGCTACACTGCTTTACTTTTACATTAATCAAAGTGATGGAAGCGACTCGCCCAAACCAAGGATACCACACAAACGGACGAGTCGTCTCGTAACAGCGAGAAGCTTTTCTCTTCAATTTACACTAGCCATTAGCAACATGAGTGACCACCGGTAAATTCACAAACGAAATTCATTGAACTGTATTCTCACAACCAGTAATCACTGTTCAAGACAGTTTTTCACCCTTCAGTGCTTGAGTTTTTAAGTGTTTTCGTGGACACGTCTGGGTGACATTCTTAAATGTGTAAAATTTGTTTTTCAATATGCACATGTAAAGACAAAAATAAATATAAAATATAACAGACAGCTATTTGAATGAAATTATCGGAGTGTTAATGCATAGACCCTAAGGTCTATGGTTAATGCTAGCACAAAGATTTGCATTGGTTCAATACCATTGACTTGACAGAATAATCCATATTCAATTTGGCTTGAAATTAGGTTATGGAGGACAAGAGTTGCAACAATTTTTAGCCAAAGAAAGTAAACATGTGATAATCAAACATGTCATTTGAAAGTTGCTGAAAGCGAAGGAAGAAGTAAAGAACGCAAATTCAAGCAAAATGAAACATCATAAACATCAGAGAACTAATGGACAAAAAGAAATGAATTTCAGAAACGAAGAAATTAAGACAAAAGAAGCTCGAACAACAAAAATAGAGCAGAGAGAGAGAGGCGGGGAGAGAGAGAGAGCGGAAAGTCGAAGAATTGTGCCAAAATAAGCTGTTTTCAAGAAAGGTAATAGTAGAGCAGATAAGTGGGAAAAATATTTCAAATCTTATTGTGATAAAATTGGCATGGCACGCTAGTCACGCAAAAATCCAATATGGTGGCCATTTTTCAAGTTGGCCACCAAATGGACTTCCGGAAATATGAAATCATCGAATTTTTGGAAGCTTATCATCTGCATTTTTAACAACATATGGTGTTTACACCCATGTTTTCGACTTTGTTGAGTCTATTTCTGATATTTATTTGTGATATTTTTCACAGTACATTGAATGTGTTGTCTTACTAAAAATAAAATTTGTCAAAAAAGATCTTCACAAGGGCGATAAAACTTCAAAATGTGTCGGATCAGGCTGGCAGGACCGCAAACAAATTATCCCCACGTTATCCAATATTCTACACTTGGCTCGTCAAAGTATTTCTCTGCATTCCCACCCGGTCAGACCATAACTACTGAAATTTCGGTAGTTTGAGAACGGCGACACCTGACGATATGTCCATTGTCCATTGAGTTTAAATGGATACTAGCAAACTATTAAAAGTGCATGTTGTGTTGTAAAATACCAAAATCGCCATTTTTGGTCGAAAATGAGAGGAAATGCCTTGCAACACTCGATAATTTCAAGTATTTAAGCCCCACAGTCCCTCAAACCACGGCCATAAGCTACATGATCGCACTCGCGTATGTCAGTACGCTCTTAGCTGACATTTTTGTAGTATGCATTAGTCAGCGACGAGTGTTACGCTTTGATTCGTGTCGATCGGTACGACGGTATGACCTGTATCAGTGGTCCAGTTTTAAGTAACTTGAATGACTACAAAACTGATGTTTTCTCCGTTGTTATGGACAAGGGTCCGGTAATCACAGGTGCAGAACATTTCGGCCAATGGGACATAACACTAAAACAAAAATCGACCCACTTCGCCTGTTTGTAAGCGCTAGCTTTCCCAGGGTCAAAGATTCGCTCCGCCCGTACCCCGGCCCGTACCTCGATCCCAGTTTTGTACGCAGCTGGCGGTGAACATGTTTATTTTTTATCTAATGTAGACCTAGTATATCCATGTAAAATATATATGTGGTCCAATCTTGATATATTGTAGTCTTATTTTGATATGCTGACATATTCACTGTATATTAAATCACAGAAAAATGATCAGATGCCGGCTAGCCCGTGTAACTGCGGGAACACACGGAGGCTGTAGGCAACTCATAGCTAACATTGCCGGCCAAATTCAAGTACGCTGCGATTGACATGGTTTAAGACCTTTGCAGTGCCCATCAGGCCCACACTGCCCATACAGGTGAGGGGAACCTAGTCCAAATCCCCACTAAAAGCATTTTCTCTTAGGTTTGTGTATTTTTCGGGCTTATTTTTGTTGTTACGGTGTTTTGCTACTTGCACAGAAAATTCTACTAGATTAAAAAAAGCCCAAAATGACACAGAACTACCAAAAATGCAAGTAGATGAGCTGTGTACTCATATCTAAGGCGAACCATATCTTAACTGTCTTGATTCTCCTCCAATAAACCCGAGAAATTTTACTAACAGTAGTACACTATTAAAATCCCGTCTTGTTATTGGGGACAGTGTATACACTAAAGTTTCCGATTTCATAAACCAGAATTTAGATCTCTCCGTTCAAGTGACTAAGTTTCTCTTGAAACTCAACGAACAAGACTCAAATTCTATGACAATCGTTCTTTCTCATATGTCGCTTGAACAGCAGTCATAGCTCTCGTACGTTGCGACGGAAAAAAAACAACTCTTTTTTCCGTTGCAACCCATATTCGTCCTGGCAAAAACAACGAGAGCTACGACTGCACAGATGAATGCCGCTGCTTCCTTGTGGAATAGACTTTCTAGTAAAGTACTTACATCAATCAAATCATAACTAAAGACCTGCTTCTTTGAGGAAGCATAGTCATGCGACACTTTGTAAAGCGCCAGTGAAATATTTCTATATGATTTGTCTAGAAAACTGAGGTGATTGTGCTCAGCTGACGTCTAAAGTTGTATTAAAATACCGTTGAGGACCTGATAAACAAAATGTTATACTTAGTGGGGGTGCTCATGATAAGTTGAATGGCGTTTCTTACCAATCACTGGCCATGCTCTGTTTAGGTGTCAAATTTAAAATTCATTGTTATCAGTCCGTACATATGACACATACCCACTAACTTACGCGAAGTTTTGTCACTGTCTTCGTCTATTATCTGATGCGTTTAATTCACAGACGTGATGTGGACTGGGTAGTTTAAGTGGAGAGTTACGGTACGTTCCGACGTTCCCGTCCAAAGGCTATCCCTAAGGTGTAAGAGAGACTTGTCCGGCCTGCAAATAAAACCACACATCCCAGTCTAAAATAAACACAAATCCTACATTCAGTTACCTCGTTTGATGTGGAAGGCCCTCTACTATCCAAAAACACACTTAAAACACAGAAAGTGGTGAATCTTCATCTTATGCCGTTGGTGGCATTTCTTAGAGACCAATCAGTGATGTGGACGGCGTTCCATAATGACTATGAGTTGAGTTATTACAACGGTGGACATCAGAAACACAAATCAAAATGCGCCAGATTTCTTCTGATGCTTTCATTTTATTGGGACATGAGTGTTTTTGGACAATAGGTAACTGAATGTGGAATTGTGTTTATTTTTCGACCAGAACGGGTGGTTTTATTTGCAGGCCGGACAAGTCTGTTTCACACCTTTGGGGTAGTCTACTAAATTCACAGCACAAACTTTACACTTAAAACTACCCAATCACATTACGCCTGTGGTTTGATTGCCTAATGAGTCAAAGCAAGCAAGGGTAAATTCCTGATCTGTGGACGCTGTCACCAGATTATCACCGGATTAACTTAGACAAAGTCAACAACTAACGCACCAGCAAGGTATAAAAGAAGAGCTGCCGCGTTCGTTGTTGACTTGTCAAAGTCAATCCAGTATAATCTGGTCATAGGGTCCACATATTAGTAATCTACACCTGCTTTCTTTGCGCATTAGGTAATCAAACTCTTTAGATAATAGACGCAGCATGTTGATAAAACTTTTACAGCGGCAGTGTTAAGATAAGACCAAGTCACCAAAGGTTTGTAGAATAGATCTTTAGTAGCAATAAAACAAAATGCCTCTACCCACCCCTGGGGACGGACATGTAGGCACCCCTATGCATATAGTAGTAAGAAAGTATGTTCCTTCAAAATGTTTAAGCTAAAATATGTTTTTGTGATACATTGCCAATTAATGAGAACAAGAGGTATCGTTTAAAATTTGATACCAGTAAACAATGGTGTACTAAACGTGCAAAAGCTTTTATCTCTCGTATGTATTTCATAGATTGGCTATGCTTGGTAAGTAAGAGGAAATCTTGACTAAACTTCTCTCTAGGAACACTTTCTGACTTATTGCGACAAAGAAAAAGGACTGTCACATTGTTGAATGTAGCAACGCGTGTTTTGTGCACAGCCTGACGAGTTGCTGAGTATCTCATAGTAAGCTGTGTATTTTACTAGTTTTTTTTCACTTTTTGTTTTCACATTTATACACCTGCATCTGTACCTAAGGAGCTTCAGTAAGTTTCGGTATCAGAGGTCGCGGCATTTAAAAGCTTTGACGCTGAGTACAATATCTGTAGGTGTTATTGAAGCTATTTCAGCATTGAACTCAAAGCTGAAATACGCCAATTCAATAGAAAAGACAAGGAAAGTTTTTCCTTTTTTCACAAAACAAAATATACATCTTAACATTCAGTAATTTATGGAGAGACTAATGGCCAGTCCAATATCTGTGAACCTGAGTGAAATTATGCTGCTTTACTACTACAATTTCTGCTACTTGCACTGCGCTGCACAGGTTGAAGTTTCTTTCTACTGAAGTTTTCGTTCTCAGTCTGCTCGCAATCGCTCGATGCATTGCGCGACACGATTCCTCAAGACGCTATAATTTCGCCTTTTTCTGGTAATATTGGACCAAAACGGTGTACAATTATTAAGAAAATATCGAAATTAATATCTTCGTACATGGTACTCTTCAATATTGTCCTAGACGGGACATAACCTCCTCTGCGAATTTAAATTCAAGTATTTAAATTGTGAATAACTTTATATTACAATATATGTTTATAAACACTAGCGACAATATTATATGCGAGCCTTATCTGTGCGTTTCTCATAGTATGCATGTTTGCCAGCTCTCATTACTTTTTCGTTTGACTGTGCTTGTTCCCAAAATTTGGGTCGAGTCCATAACCCAACATTATGACACTCACTACCCGCGGCCCTTTCGCAAGGCTCAAACTCCAACCATTTTATGTACAGCAGTGCATTCGTATTGTTATCGCCTTTCGGATAACTGTAGCATTTCTTATTGTCAAAATATCTTTGATGCACACAGGGTAAAAGGTAATTAGCTGAATGATACTAGCAATGTTCCCCTCATCGAAAAGTTCAATGTGAAATATGCTAAACGATGATCCAGAAATACTTAGTGTTGTAATGCATTTCTTTACCTCTTCTAGATTTTTAAAGAAACTATGGCTGCCGTTGGTATTGATTTGGGTACATGCTACTCCTGCGTTGGTGTATTCCAGCATGGCAAAGTTGAAATCATAGCCAACGACCAGGGAAACCGTACTACTCCAAGCTATGTGGCTTTCACTGATACAGAGATTCTTATCGGAGATGCTGCCAAGAATCAAGTAGCCATGAACCCAAACAATACTGTGTACGGTAGGTTATGAAAATAATCTCTTCTAACACCAATATCAGTTCCTCTTGATAATTTTATGACTGTCTTTGTCGTAATAAATCGTTTATGTACAATACATATTGATACTTTACTTTGTTTAGGAGAAATAAAAGTATGATAAATCATCACTTTAGGATTTTAACATTTGCATTGCCGTTGCTCGCGTCATCATGTTCTTTTCTGGTAAATTATGACATAACTTCAGTATCGAAGTCTGACCTTACTCGGCAGCATAGCATTTGCAAAGTAACATTTCCCTCCTAACGTATCTGTCTTTTTGGCTGTTTAACTGTAAATTTAAATCTAGTTGAAGGTCAAAATGTGATTTACAACCTGGCATAAAATGAAAATTCACATTGGTAGGTAGGTTTTCTTGCCATCATTTTAATAATATGTTTTATTAAGTAAGACCTGGGTGACCGTCAGTCGACAAAATATTTCCTCAATTTGTTATCCATCGTAAACAATATTTTTTTTCAGATACTAAGCGTTTAATTGGTCGTCGATTTGACGATTCAGTAGTCCAAGAAGACATGAAACTGTGGCCATTTAAAGTTATTAATAACGAAGGTAAACCAAAGATTAAAGTAGAGTGCAGAGGAAAAGAAAGAACCTTCTGCCCGGAAGAAATCAGTGCCATGGTTCTCCTCAAGATGAAGGAAAGTGCCGAAGCATATCTTGGAAAGGTATGTTAATACTTACTATGATTCAGAGGTGTAATCTGTACTACGTACTCTATTTCTCACTGTTAAATTTGAACAAACAGTGTAATAAGGTACGGAAATTTTATGACATAACTTCAGTATCGAAGTCTGACCTTACTCGCAGCATAGTATTTGCAGAGTAACATTTCCCTCCTATGTATCTATCTTCTTGGCTGTTTAACTGCAAATTTAAAGGCGGCGGCAGGTCAAAATGTGATTTACAACCTGGCACTAAAACTGTGGTTTGTCTAGAGAAAGGCGACTCATGTAAGCAAACACTTTATTAAATGATTACTGGCACTGTTTGGTGCCAATGGCAAGTTTGAATAATGAGAATTCTTTTCTAAAACATTGCTATTGTAACCACATATTTGCAAACACGTGTGTGATTGGTCATAGGTGGTGATAGGTATCAGAAATGTGTGTTGTGGCCACAGATTGCGCTAGATATGGGTTGTCCTTGCAATCTAAGAGTGGGAAATCCCTTATATTGACTTTGCACGCTAGTGGCCTTGAACACAGGAAAATAGAATAGTATGTCCATGTGAAGTATTGATTTTGCAATACGTGGTGTTTTACAAAAATGTCACTTTACTGTAAAAATATTTCTAACCACTGTAAGTGATCAGATGCATCAATACGCCTATTTGGTCAAAAATTATTAATCACTTCTAATTTGAATGAAGTAGTCCTAATGATAAATAGTTCTGAGAGACACGTATCTTTGGGAGTCACACCATAAACGGTATGCAGTGGCATCACGATTTTTGGGCTGCTGAGTTGAGATGATTTTGGACAGCAGTGAGTTTGCAGTTTGGAACCGAACAGCTACTGAGGTTGAAATGTGTATGCTATCCTGATGTACAGAACATTCCTATGAAGTTTTAGCCAGAATTGGTGAATTTGTGGACCTCTGAAGTCAGATTTTGTGCCTTGAATGTGCTGACCACGGACACGTGTATGTTCTGATATTGCTGTCTCATTCACTGGTATTACTATGCTAGTATGAAGTCCATGTACTGGTGGTGAGACTGTGCTGTTGGCTAAACAACCAATGCAGATAAGTCGCTGTGTTTGAGAAACTCTTTACTTGAATTAGAAGCTGTTTAGCAGAAACTGTTGCACTTGTATATGTATGCTGGAGAGTGCTGGAGAGTGCTTAATGTTACAGTTGCCTAGCAGTTTTAAGGCCTAAGGCACTTGGACAGCCAGAGTGTGAGTACCTGACCAGTGTGTAACAACGAGTTTATGGTCTGCAGTGATTTCCTGCCACGAGTGTGTAACATCAGTGTGAATCCACAATGGGTGCACTTGTTCCAACCTGTTGAATGAAGAGAAGTTGAACTAATGCATTGAGAGACTGTGTTTGGAAGCAGACGACCGTTGAAGATAGGCCGTTTATTCAAGCAGCTGTGAACTGTAATGTTCTGTGTATATGAATTATTATGGAGATGATTATTATATGAGAACTGAATATTTACTTGCATTGCTGAGAAACTTGGTGTGATTATTCAGAGTCTACAATATGTATCAGAGTCTATGTTATATTTTGTTTATAATTATTTCCTTGTTTGCATAATATCCTTGGTTTATAAGGTGCTGAATATTGTGTAGCACATTTAGTCAGAGATTGTACGAGATTGTTGATAGTTGAGTTTTTGTGCCCGGTTACATAAGTTGCATTTAGGCAAATAAGCAGATGTTTAGAATCAATTGTGTATTTTGAGTTACTCGAAAACCAGTTGATCCAGTGACTCATTTACTAGTCGCGTATGTACAATATAGTGATACATAGCGAGTTTATGCTGACAAACAGTTGCACATTTTGGCAATTCATTCTGTAAAAGCTGTGTACAATTATAGCCCCCCCTGTGTTGAATGTTGCACTTATATGATGTATTATTTATTTTCTGCAAAATTTGCTGTGAAGTGACTTTACTGTATAGAGTTTTGGGAGATAATACATTCAATTTTAAGTAACATACTGCTTACTTGTGTTTTGTCTAGCCTTTCGTGATTCTACACATCCGTAAGTTTTTTATATGCCCGGTACATATCAACAATTGAAATCCAGATTGGATGCCCCAGAGAATAAACAAATCCTTATGTAATTCATACTTGTTTTCGAGTTAGTCCGGCAAAAAATTGGTTACACTATGAAAATTTTCCCTAAATCAGGACATATGAAACTTTGTGAGAATTTGGGTAGAATCTTTGAATTTTCGTTGCTAGCTTTACTGGTGGACAGCATTGTCCCCGAGGCTGTCTCATGCTCAGTTAAGCAATGTTTATTACTTTGTCAAAGTTTGTGCGCAATGTTTGATAGCGGCTATGTACGTCTGATAGCTTCAAGAACTCTATAACGTTTGGAGGGGTCGCAGTCAGAATAAGTGTAACAACTTAGCTCAGCTGTTAAACAATTCTTTCTTAGGATGGGGATTTGCCCGAGCAGTTTGACTGTGATGTCTTCGCTGGGTGACTGGGTGCCATACGTTGTGAGTTGAATCCTATCGAAAAGATACTGTATTTTCGACACTTGCTTAATACAACTGTTATGGGACAGATTGTCCACGAGGCTGTCTTCCGATGTATTCATTATAAACGGTGCGGGTATTTGGGTGCGGATATAACACCTCTTGGCTGAACTTTTGCTAATTTTCACCCCAGGGGTACGGATTTCGTGACATTAAAGATGTCATCTACCACAAATCCTACACGATAATATGTTATTCCGACAACAGAATCTCTCTGTTCCAAAGAAAGTGAGAAATTTCGTTCGAAATGATCAATTTCGATCACTTCCGGAAGCCAAAGTCGGTTATCGCTGTGCGCCGCCATTTTGAAACAAGCCAACTCTCGCGAGAACGAACGGTCAACTCAAGCGGGAATTAAAAATCGTTTGCTTGAGAGCTACCAACGGGAATAACAAGTGTTTGTTTTGCATCAGACGGCCTCTGTTTCCGGCCCTGTTACAATAAACTGATGGGAATCATGTGATTTACCTGTTTTAAATGATTTTCGTTGGTGAACTTTGCATTTCCGAATTAAATTGCTACATAATCTATCATTGAAATTCTAGAAAATAAATGACGGCAATTCAACCTAAATGGCAAAAATATGCAGCGAATACAGAAATTAGCATGCAATATTGCCATTGCCTGAAAACATCAACGACGATACTTAGGGGTTATTACACGATTTTTGGGCGATACCGCGTCGTATTCGAGTGATGTTTCCATATTTTGACGAGTTGCGCAGCCTTTATCATACATGCATGCTTTGGTTACGACTGTTTTCCCACGGACGTTCCAAAATTAGCGACGAAATCAACTGAAATCGACCTTGCTTTGTACTCGCTGTACTCACAAAAAATTGGTTGCTAAGGAGTGATGACAACAATAAATGCGCAGCACTTCCACCACAGAAGATAGAGTCTTTCAATGGTTATTCTCTGAAGTATAAGGCTTTATCCATGCATTTCGACATGGTATAGAAATACGATGGTATCAACCGGGACTCGAACCCACAACGCACGGCACCCAATCACCTAGCGCAGAGGACAACACTGAGGCACATGATGACCGTCTGTATTATCTTTAACAGTTTACAGAAGGCAGACCTAAATAGATTGTAAGCACCTTTATACACATGAACCCAAAGGAAGGCCATGTACATGCAAGAAAATTGTTAGAGGGTGAGTATGGGAATCCATATGTGATGGCTTACTCTAAACAAGCTGAAGCCTTGCCTGAAGTGAAATCTGAAGACAAATCTGCTCTCAAGGAGTACACTTTGTTCTTGACCAAATGTGACAATGCAATGAAAGGAGGACCACATCTGAGAGAGTTTGACCACAACAGAAACCTGCAGATGCTAGTCTACAACTTGCCGTATAAGCTGCGGAAACGATGGCGTACAAACACATTTGATATACTACAGAGCAGATCAGTATGTTTCAGGGACTTGACAGAATTTGTGAACAGGGACGCCAAGATAGCGACCAAGAGCTGTTTGGTGACCTGACCAATACTTCGACTAAGGTGGTTACAAAGTCTACCAAGAAGGGAAATGTCAAGAAACGTACTGCATTGGCTGTAAGTATGGAAATAAAACTGCTGACAGAAACGAAGATCAGTGATAATGTAAAGTGTTTATGTTAAAATTGTTAGAGGATGGTGATCACTAATCAAAACAGTGATGCTGCACGGATACTGATCATAAAATACAGAATTACAAGGTCTTTGCTAAAAAATCTTACAAGGACAAGAAACAGCTGTTGAGATCCAAGAACCTGTGCTATGGCTGTCTCAGATATGCAAAACACCTTGTTAAGGATTGCACAAACAAGTTGACATGTGAAACGTGGAAGGAAACATCCCACTGTATTGCATTACCCTGGCAGTAGTGCTGAGAATGAGCATGCCATAACGACAACAGTAAGGATGGTTGATGCTACATGTCAAATCGTACAGCCTCAACAGCATACTTATAAACGAGTGGTAATAGCAGTCAAATTGAGATGTAAAGCCACAGGACTAACTGTTCAGACATATGCATTTTGGACAACGGAAGTGACACTGTATTTTGTACAGAGAAAGTTAGACAACAGTTGAATGTCGGTGGAAAGAAGACTAAAGTATATTTGCATACCATTACAGGGAAAAAACATGGTTGATAACCATATCATCAAAGGCCTTGAGATCACTGATCTAGAGGAAAATAATTTTATAAATTTGGCTTCCGCCCGCATATACTCTGAGCAAAATTCCTGTGACATCTTAACCAGGCTGACATTAAGAGTTATCCATATCTAGAGAGGGTACATCTGCCAAGTATTGACGCAGAAATCGGTCTGTTAATAGGCAACAACGTGCCAGATGCCTTTGAACCATGGGAAGTGATTAATAGTATAGGAGGGGGACCATTTGCTGTTCGCACTCGTCAAGGCTGGGTTGTAAATGGATCCCTTATAAGGACTGGCATTGCAGACGATGATATAAACCAGGCTGTTGTGAACAGAATACAAGTAGGACCAGCAGTTGACCGGCGCTGATGGATTACTTCAACAGAGAGTTCAGTGAATGCACTATCGATGATAAACCGGAACAATCAATAGAGGACCAAAGATTCATGAAAATGATGGAGACAGAAATCAAGTACCATGATGGACATTACCAGGTACCATTACCATTTCGAAAGGACAATGTTATGTTGCCAGACAACAGAACGGTTGGAGAAAAGAGCTTGAACCAGTTGACGTAACGTTTTAAAAGAGATAAAGCATATTATTGAGAGTATGCAGCATTTATGAAGGTATAGTGGAAAAGGGCTATGCCGAGAGGGTGCCACAGTCTGAGTTACAAGGGCCGATGGAAAAAGAAGTATCTTCCTCGTCACGGAGTTTACCAACCTCAGAAACATAGAATAAGAGTCGTCTTTTATTGTAGTTTAGAGTATAGAGGAACTTCACCGAACAAAGAGTTGTTACAAGGTCCTGATTTGACAAACTCCTTGCTTGGAGTATTGGTGAGATTTCGGCAGGATAGAATAGCACTGATGTCGGAAATTGAGGCAATGTTTTCGCCGGTCAGAGTGCCCAAAGAAGATCAAGATTACCAGCATTTACTCTGGTGGCCAAATGGCGATGTGAATGAACCTCCGGCAGAATATCGCATGAAAGTTCACATTTTTGGGGCCACATCATCACCGAGCTGCGCTAACTATGCCCTGAGAAAATGTGCAGACAAGTCCTCGGACCGGATGTAAAGGACACCATCGATATCTTGCTCTATGTCGATGACATGTTAAAGGTGGTTCCAAACAAGACGTAGGGGCAGGTTTTGGCCAAAGGGCTGATAGACACATGCAACAAAGGTGGACTCAGACTGACAAAGTGGATCAGTAATGATTGTTCTGTTTTAGAGATGATACAAGAAGAGCAGCGAGCAAAAAAGTGAAACATTTGGATTAACAGAGAGACAGTTTACCCTCAGAACAAGCCTTGGGCATGAAGTGGAACGGGCAAGCAGACGTCCTTGGTTTTAAGAACAGAGTCAAAGATAAATGGGTAAAAAGGCGAGGTATTTAGGGAGTTGTAAGCTCAGTCTACGACCCATTAGGCATGGCAGCTCCCGCCCTCTTACCACCAAAGATAATGCTTCAAAAGCTTTGCATAACAAAATTGGACTGAGAGGATGAAATACCCAGTAAACAATGTGAACGATGGTAAGATTGGATGAGATATCTACCATTGGTAGAAGAACACTTTATGGTCCCTAGGTGTATCAAGCCTGAGGAATATGGCGATAAAGATTCATACAATTACATTACTTCTCTGATGGAAGTGAATCAGGGTACGGAGCTGTGTCATATATTAGGACGATTGACAAGAACGACATCATTCACTGTGCCTTTTTGATGGCCAAGGCTAGGGTGGCGCCATTGAAGGGAATAACAAGTCCTCGCATAGAGTTGACAGCAGCTACTGTAGCCATGCGCATGGATAGGTTACTCAGAAAGGAGTTGCATTTAGAAGTCAGTGGATCTTTCTTCTGGACCGACAGCAAAACAGTGTTGCGGTATATAAATAATGAAACCACAAGATTTCATACTTTGTGGCAAATCGAATAGCAGTGATTTGTGGTGGATCAGAACCATCAAGTTGGGCATACATAAACAGCAAAGACAACCCAGCAGATAAGTGTTCACAAGGTTAAACTATTGATGCATTTCTTGACATAAAACGTTGGCTGCGGGTTCCAGACTTTTCTATGGACTGCACAGAGTAAATGGTCAAAGGATGGTATATTGATGGTCAACTTGACCAGGTGATCCAGAGGTAAAGAAAAACGCCAAGGCACTCACTGTAGAGGCCAGTGAATCACAGGACTTCATTCAAGGTCCAATTGAACTTTACTCTAGTTGGTATTGGCTGAGAAGATCAGTGGCATGGATTCAAAGATTCAGCGGCAAGAAGTATAGTGAGCAAGTGTGTGATCTGCAGATGCAAGCGGGCCAAACTAGGTGACCAGAAGATGGCTGATTTGCCAGCTCACCGAGTACTGCCACATCAACCACCATTTACAAATGTTGGGGTTGATTACTTTGGTCCCATTGAAGTGAAGATTAAGGGATCATCAGTGAAGAGATACCATGTCATATTTACGTTTCTTGTAGTCATGGCAGTTCACATTGAAGCTGCAGATTCTCTGAGTACAGACTCCTTCATAAATGCTCTGAGAAGATTATCGCAAGGAGAGGGCCAGTAAAGATGATAAGATCTGACAACGGCACTAATTTTGTAGGTGCAAAACGAATACTACAGGAAGAAATTGACAAGTGGAATCAACAGAAGATCCTTGACAACTTGTTACAAAAATAACATAGAGTGGATGTTTAATCCGCCTTATGGTTTGCACGTCGGTGGAGTGTGGGAAAGGCAGATTCGTACTGTACAGCAGCTGCTACCGTCTTTAGTGAAACAGTAGCAACTTACAGATGAGAGTCTACGGACATTTTGTGTTAAGTAGAGCTGCCGTCCATTCACAAAGTAATCGGATAACGTAAGCATGTTGTTAAATATGAAATGAGCAGCGCTTTCACCTGGTCTATTTGAAAGTAATGACATATACGGCAGTTCACAGATGGAAGCAAGTACAATACCTGTCAGACATGTTTTGGAAGCGTTGTTTAAACGAATATTTATCTTTCCTGCAAGAAAGACAGAAGTGGTTCAAGGTGAAGAGTAATTGGAAGTTGAAGATGTAGTCTTAATCAAGGATGAGAATACAGCAAGAAATGTATGGCCATTAGGTACAGTCACCAAAATTATGCCAGATAAAAAACGTCTTGTGAGAAGAGTAATGGTGAAGCCAAAGAATGTTTTAGAAAGACCATATGACAAACTTTGTGTGTTATTGGAAGCAGATTAGAATTATCACAGTGTAAACACCTATTTACATGCTACCCGTGCGTGGATGAGTGAACTTACCAGTTGAGTTTTCCTGTGTGATATAAAGATCTCAGTCAGTGGACAGTATATCTGATTGCCTGAAGCCAGTCCACGATGACGGATGGAGTTTTAGATGGATGTATGCCATGCTTGGCAGAATTGTTTGACCAAGACGTTGTCTGGGCATGGTCGATATGAAGTGAGACGAAGATTTTCAAAGATCGTGTTTGAAATTTTGAATTTTGTGTTTTTTGTAGTTGTTATGTAATTTCAGCATTCGAATTTATGTGAGGCATCAAAGGACTGTCGTTAGGAGACAATTTCCATTTGTTTTATGGACAATTTTGAGGGCTGGTGTAAGGACGCCTCAACCAATTAATTTACCCTCGTTTGAGTTTGGGCTCCCATCGGCCATATGGTGCTAGTTTATTGACATTGAGGCTAGAAGCATGGCATCGACCACTGCGGACTTTTTGGTCGCAGCCTAGTGAGTTTGTCAGTTTTTACAGAGTTATAGAAGTTTTTCGGAATTTTGATGGAGTAACCGACTTCACGAAATTTAGTTGATATGTAAGAGGTTACAGTGTTGATGTTCATCCAGTTTAAGTGTTTGAGATCAGCGTTCCGGAATAGACGGGTGCAGTTCGGTAAAGGTAATTGTCTGTACATTTCTACTAGTTGGTACGTTTGATATTGGCTGGTGTGCGTCAACTCATGTGAGTAAACGGAACTCTTGTTATCAACGATAACTTCGAATCTATAGTCTTGCAGGAAATATTCAGCGCCATAAAAGGGGTCCGCTACGTCTATACTGACTATCAGTTACTGATGTAGCGCATACAGCTGATGTAAGTGATTAATATGCCACGTGCCCTACAGTTCGCAGGGAAATATAACACGAAACATCTGGATACAAACGATTAATAACCATTCACTTTCTTAAGGTAGAATGCACCTCGGGACAGACATTTGGACTCCCAAACTTTTACAATTCTCTTCTGATATTCAACATATGGGGGTTCATTTTAAAGTTCTTGGTGTAAGAAAACTTTTCACCGGCTTAGTTTTCGAAATTCGAAAATTAATATTTTTCTCCATAGAGTTAACACAGGGATGGCGGCCATTTTGAATTTGTAATATCGGTAAATCTTGGGTAATTTGTTTCTCTAGTACCAAAATTTGCACGGTGACCCCCTATTTTTATTCTTGATTTTGAAAGAGAATGATTGAAAGATTCCTTGAGGAAAATTAGAGCAAAAGTTTAAGTCTTTCACTTTCGAGGTGCATACTACCTTAATACATCGACTCTATACTGAAAATAATGAGTGAGCTGTGGGATCACCACCCCCGTTCACTTTTTTACTTGACCAAAATAATGAGAGAGCTAAAGGATCAACCCCTTGTTTTTTTGCAGTTCGCGAAATGCTCACGGAAAAATTTGGATACCAAGACCCCCTAAATTTTTTAGTTTGTCCACCCCTCCACAAAGTTTGTGGTAGCGACCCCATCTTCATTTTCCCATCAAACAAGTACTCCACATTTTCAACAAGCACGGCCCGGTTTTTTTTCTCAGTATCCTCTTATATCTCACAAATATTTATAATAAGTTTGCAACAATCGTCTCGCCGTAGCCTATCCCCCATTATCATATAGCCTCATATTTATTAGGAATACACGAAAATAAACATGCATTGGGCAGTCCTGCTCGCAGATATTCAACACCTGTTACTAGCAGTTTGTAGAGCCGCATTCCTAAGGCAAGTTTGTGGGCCGTATTCCGAAGGCAAGTTCGTAAAATTGATTCATTTTTCAAACTTATCGGTGGACATTTTGATTATCAGTCAAAGCCAACTTGGGTTAACCCAACTCTGGCAAGGTCAATGGCATCTGCTGAATAGCACACAAAATGACGATTATGAGAGAGTATACAAATTGTGAATTTCTGGCTGCATGAGACGCTGCTGCACTAAGAAAAGCTTTTTACAAAATTGACAATACTCCCAGGTTACAATATTCCATCAAATAAACTTTTTAACCTCTGAAATGTTTGGTAATAATGGCAAATTTGCCAAAATTAAAATAATTGCATTTGGTCATAATTTTTTTATTTTAATTAGATTCTTTACAGTACAAAGTTTTATTTTTGTGTTATTTAACGATGAGAATGTGAAAATTTAGAAAATCAAACATGATGACCCCATCTTCTTTCTTTAATATTTGATCATTCTCATATGCCAGAATTCAAATCCTTGGTAATTGTTAAGTCTCCTGCTCTTCCATGTGTTCTCTCTGGCCTGATCTTGTGTATAAGTATTTTCACTGTCATGCGCATCAAATGACCCTGACCCAAACTCTTCTTTAGCTGCTTCATAGTCACAGCTATCTCTGCCACTGCCGGTGACAGTTACTCTGCCAGTAGGCGGTACAAGGGCAGTAGCTATATTAACTTTGATAATTTTGACAATGAATTTTGTTCAGCTTATACAACTGCGTTCTTGTTCCACTCCCTAAGCATGTTAAACTATCAAGTATTCAGCTTGCCAACAATCCATTATTCAGCTTGCCACCAAAGCCTGTGAATATGTACCGCGCATTTGTATCATTGACATATGATTTTAAGATTGAACTCTCATTCAATTATCACCAAATATATGTATATGGAGGCTTTTGACGACAAACTGAATATTATGTGTTTCAGCATGCTGTAGGGAGATAGCGAGAAAATGTATTGATATATTGCATAGAAACAATGAAAAAATATTAACTGTTGCAGCTTCAGGCCCGATACTAGGTTTGTTGTTTTTTATGAAAATTCATACATTTAAAAAAAAAATTTGAGACAAAAGTATTATGCGACAAAACAGTTCTAAATTTTGTTTAATTATTTCTAACTTTGGAATAATTTGATGACATTAAAATGTGATTCATTTTTCATTGAATTACCCACCAAACCATGGAATCGTAAAAAAGTAATTGGGAACCTCTTCCTACAGGTAAAGCAAAACTTTCAAGTCCCCTCTGCACTACCCTTAAAACTTTCGAATCCCCCTGAATTCCTCAAGCCCCCCTAACTGTTTGTGAACGCAGCCTTAGAACGCGTACTTCATTGGCTCTATAACGTGTATAGGGATCGCTGTCAGAATAATTGTAACAACTTACCTCGATTATGAACACAGGGTCCCGCGAGCAATATTCGTATAGAAGTTATGAATATGATCAATAAATGTCTTGTATTAAACTTTTTTCATTATACAAGCCTTACCTGTGTCTAGTGTGTGCCTACCACTTTACCCTAGCTATCTGTGTATAATATTTCAAAGAAAACAGTCTATATCTGTTAATTACCCTCCCAAATCCCCTTCATTAATTTGTTCTGCCGATCACTGACGCGGGGGCTTATCGCCCTGACCAAATACCTCGTTAGCAGCTCATAAGGTAGTGGACAGAAAGGGCTGAAAGTCTCAGGGTCCGTGGCAAGAGGATAGGAGTAAAGTACCTAGACACTTAATTTATGTATGTATGCATAGATAAGCATGACTGAACAACGTATACTATTACTTAGGTATGCATGTATGCGCGAACGCCATAATGATTACGCAATCTTTCTAAATAGTTCAGCTGCGACGATGTCCGCTTTGAATTTTCGTCTAAAGTAATGATACGAACATATTGGAGTCAGAAGAAATATTTTGTCCCCTGATGTCTCATAAAATTGAGGCCAAATGAAGTACATTCCTTATCATTGTAAGAGAAAATCAACTGATTGTGAAGCGTACAGGTTGCTATGTTACCTCAAAGACTAGACTGGCCCTCGTCGTTTGGAGTTTCTCGGCGTACACTGCAGCATGGCTTTCAAAGTTCCACTCCACGATCTACGCGACATGTACGTGTTGCTTCTATCTCGCGACAACCTAACTACTAACGCGACAGTCTGCTGAAGTTTATTCCTGTAATTCTACTACTCTGTTTTGACATCTAAATGCCACAGACGTCAGACTTAGGCAAGTGTAGTACCTCCTTTCTTTACGTCGGTCATTATACAGACCATGGAGGTCCCTCTTTCTCTCTACCTCCATGTATACAGACTCAGTCCCCCATTATACAGACCATGGTCATGCCGGTGGGACCGTCTCTGCTACCTCCATGTACAGACCGAGTACAGACCAATGACGAACTATCTTATGGAGGAGATGTCACGCAAATGGTAAAGAACACGATTGGAACTATTTTGTGATTATAAGATGAACAGTCAAAGTCACAGAATGTGCTCTCTAAGAGATGGTTTACCCAAAGCATTTAGTAATTATCAATTTTTCGAGTGAAAACATCAAAACTGTAAATATTGAATTAAATGTTAAAGTAGTATTAAAAAATTGTAGCATTTAAAGCCATCTGCTTTTCAAAAATGTAAATTTATCCTTTTTGACAATTTTTTAAGGAAAATTCATCTCATTGATACACATTCTTGAAAATGTCAAGATTAGAGGTCAACACTTGATGATTGCTGTATTGTTTAGAGGACCTGGATGCATTTGAAGGTTTGGAGATCATATCTGATTGGTTCTTTACTATTTCAAAGTGCCTCTCTAGTCCAGTCCTTAAAAATGTTTAGGGGTCATATCTAAGTGGTCCCTTAAAAAGATTAAGGGACACATCAGGGTGGTCCCCGAAAGTTTCAAGGACTCATCTGGGTGGTCCCTGAAAGTTTCAAGGTCACATTACGATAGTCCTTGAAAAATTCAGGGGCACCTCAGGTTGGTCCCTGAAAGTTTCAAGGACCCATCCGGGTGGTCCCTGAAAGTTTCAAGGATTCATCCGGGTGGTCCCTGGAAGTTTCAAGGTCACATCAGAGTGGTCTCTAAAAGATCCAGGGACACATCAGGGTGGTCCCTGAATGTTTCAAGGACTCGTCTTGCAATGGCGGTTTTGGAAAGATTCAAGGTCTCATAAGGATAGTCCTTGAAAGATTCAGGGACACCTCAGGTTGGTCCCTGAAAGTTTCAAGGACTCATAGTCTTAGTCATGTTCACGCTACAATCACAGTTGCTGACATCATTGTCGAGATCGGGAACAGCACTGTCAGTGTCACTCCACAAAGGACCGTGGTAACAGACATCAAATTCATCGGCGATATCCAGTATTCCGTTGCTTTCCATGTAGTCCTGTCATTAAATAATTGGTGTAATGGACGTCCTACATTCAGAATTGGTAACCTTTCCCAACGAACGAATTAGTGCAGTAGTCAAAATCCATTCGAATGTCGCGTCGTTTACACACTCGACTTGAAACAATGCAGAGTCTCACAACAATGTGACCCGTGACCTTTACTATGTAAATTAGCAAGGACCATATTAGTTGGTGTACGATTCAGTGTCTCGCTTAATGAGAAAAATATCATTGACTACATCTCCAAATTAATCATGAAGACTGTAACATACAACCATAGTATTTTAAATGGTGGGAAAACTTTACAGCATAAAAGAGCAACATGTACCTTACCCGGGACCTTACACAATCGCACAATCCTAGATGCCCCTGTAGGTTAAAATGGAATGTGCCATCACGAACTGATTGTTTTCGAATAATTAATTGTTTACTGTTCAGACCAGCAACGCGTCGGCTAGTGACAGCATACTTCAACCAGCGAGTAAATTACCATTAATCGTCAAGGAATGCTCGTCTAAGTCAACTGAAGGTTCAGCCACTGCCCAGTTTATCACATTTATGCCGGGAAGAACATGCCTTGTAGATCTCGTCGCGTGATAAATATGCAAAGAGGTGTTTTGGAGCCGGCCGACCAGTCACACATACATGGGAGCGATGAGGACGCTGTGTTAAGCCATTACATAATCTTAACTTCGACCGTCATGAATATTGACGCTGTATTTGCAGGAAGTTGGACCAAATCTTTTCAGTGATTCGTCTGCCTGTCAGCTTTACCAAGTAATGCTTGTGAATGCACAAGCTGACGAGCGAAGGTCACATCAGGATAGTCCTTGAAAGGTTCAGGGTCTCATCTGGGTGGTCCCTGAAAGTTTCAAGGACTCATCCGGGTGGTCCCTGAAAGTTTCGAGGTCACACCAGGATAGTCCTTGAACGATTCAGGGTCACATCTGGGTGGTCCCTGAAAGTTTCAAGGACTCATCTGGGTGGTCCCTGAAAGTTTTAAGGACTCATCTGGGTGGTCCCTGAAAGTTTCGAGGTCACACCAGGATAGTCCTTGAAAGATTCAGGGTCACATCTGGGTGGTCCCTGAAAGTTTCAAGGACTCATCTGGGTGGTCCCTGAAAGTTTCAAGGACTCATCTGGGTGGTCCCTGAAAGTTTCAATGTCACATCAGGATAGTCCTTGAAAGATTCAGGGTCACATCTGGTTGGTCCCTGAAATTTTCAAGGTCATGTCAGTGTGGTCTCTATAAGATTCAGGGTCTCCTCGGAGTGGTCCCTGAAAGCTGCAAAGACATCTCTGCACAGTCCCTAAAAATTCCAGACAAAAACTGTTGGTTTTTGCCGTTAACATTTTAAGGTTTCAACAGACAGATGATATTGATTACATTTCTTTGCATCTACCAAAAAGAGTTCATTTTTAATAGAAGGGCTGAAATAGTTCAGTGATTTTTAAAAATTTTCCAGCATTAATTAGCACACGCACAAGAAAAGGGTAGTTTTATCAAATTTACCAGGTCTCATTTCCTTGTATATGAAATAAATAAATGTACAAGTCATTTTCTTAACATCTACCAAATCATTTGAAAGAGAGATCACCAAAAAACATACACTACAGCAGAACTGATTTGGGTAGAGGAAGAAGGCCATTTTACCATCGAAAATTTAAAATTTTATCATGCATCGTTCGGTGAGAAAAGCAAATGCCTACAAATCAACCTTGGAAAGGGAATTTGTATTTTCACTTAAACCTAAACAAAATTGACAAATCAGTTACATTTAATGGGTTCTCCTTTCCTGAGAGTGCGAAAAGCTAGACAAAAATGTAAAATTTGTTAGAGATGTATTTGATGATTGTGCAATTATCAATAATTTATAAAATTTGCCCTCGTCTTCACACAAAAACACTGTTAGATTCATGATTTTTAAATAGATTACAACAAAATGCTCAAGATCTTATAATCACAAAATAGTTCCAATTGTGTTAAAGGGAATTTAATTGAATTAAAACAAAATTAAGGATGCTATTTTGCTTTGTAATACCTCCCATTGTACAATACACCATGGTCGTAAAATTAATTTCCCGATTGAATTTCGTAACATTTCAAGTACATTTCTGAAGTAAACATCAACATCCATCATTCCACGAGTCATCATCGCTGGGTTTACTACTTGACTTTGGAGCCATATCAATGGGGAAAGTCAAAATGGATCAAAATATTGTCGTTTTTTCTTCAAAGGTTCATCACCTATATAAATCAAACATTTATTTGCGTAATTCAAGCAATTAAACCAGCGAAATTGCAAAGAAAAGCAAAAAACAACGGGCAAAAAATAAACGAACCTAGAAAATCACCACAAAACAAGCATAGTCGGCTTCTTGGATACAATCTCTCTCTCTCTCTCTCTCTCTCTCTCTCTCTCTCTCTCTCTCTCTCTCTCTCTCTCTCTCTTTCTCGTGGTGTATCACCTGTCTGACAAACTTTAAACTAGGAAATTTTTTGAATGTGGTAACTATATAATCACGAAATTGTGGTTATTCCATTGCCACAATGCTCGCTGCCGATTATTTATTTCACGATGATGTCACAGCAAAATCTCAGACAAATCAATGTATTTTCACCAAAACATGTCTCGAGCTACAATAATTTTACTTTGGTCACATCAGACAGTTGATATTAGAAAGGTGGGGGCTTGCAAAGAGTCAAAAGAAAAAGTATTGTGTTTCATAACATCGACAACGAAAAGAAGTCTTGTCAGATCCGAGTTGCTTTCATTGACATGAGTTTTCCTAGTGATAGTATTGTTTTTATTCGTGTTCAGTCTCACACCCGATTTCTTTCCTTCACGATAAATCTCTGCAAAGCAATTTACTTGTGGCCAACTTGAGCCTGGTTCTAAAAAATTCAACGTGATCCTTTCTGTTTTGTGGACCAGACACGAGTAGGCATCACTGTCAAGCCATTTGCAGTGGAACTGGCTCGCGGGACCCTGTGTTATAAAATAGCTCTTGCTAAGTGTGGGGATTGAGCCGAGTGATTTCGGCTGTGATTTGTTCACTAGATGACAAGTTGTCGTACGTTGTTAATTTGAATACGATCGAAAAGTTACTGAAATTTTTTACTACGGCATAATAGCACTGCTGTGGGACAGGATTGTCCACGAAGCTGTCTTTCGGCCAGTTAGGGGATGTATTTAATGCTTTGATTACAGTCCAGGTAGAGGGACTGTACTTTGATAAAGTTTGTGTGCGATGAGTGATAGTGATGTGTTAACAGTCCCGAATATGTCTCAATAGAGCATAGTATGATTGACCAATCAGCGAACCTCAGTTACCCACGTCAGGAATGGAGTAACTAACCGTGTAACCCTAGGCTTATAGGTTGCAACGAGTTTGGAACTTTTCGGCTACATTTCACTCTTTATTTTCAGCACTCGGTAGCTTTTAGATGTACACGTTCCGTACATGGTTCAGTACGGTTGAGATTGCAACCAACACAAGTGGTTAGTACATCAAATATTTATCCATGAATGATTTCAACTGTTCGTGTTGGTCATCGGAGCATGATGGAGCACGGTGTTTTGATCATCATGCATTTCCTGGTACGATTGATCCATCTCATACTCTTAACTCAAAAAGCGCGCGCCAGATCAAATGGCCGAAAAAATTTATCAAAAGCACGGAAAGAAAATGAAAAACGTCGAATTACTCATTGTCGAACATGATCAAGGTGAAAGAAACGCAGGAAACTTTATCCTAACAATTTTTTACACGGAATAACGTCACAATTCGACTCGGGCTAAGATAGTTCCGGGTATAGCCAACAGTCGCACTCGATAGACTCATAGATCTGTCAGGATCTGTCTGGTATTCCTAAAGCATGCGTTGACACAAGGGACTGTTGTCTATTGCAGGACTTAGGTTGCTATTTGATATTAATGAGATATGACGTGGAGAACAGGGCGGAGGCAAAGGAAGAAATTTGCTGTCGTGATGTTAGGTTGGTACTGTTTCCAGCAGGCAATGCCGTGACTGGTCACCTGCGATCCACTTTCACCTGTCAAACCATTTCCTCTGCGTTAGGGTTTTTTCCTGTTGTTTTCGTTGAGGGTGCAGTGGAAGACACCAGTCCCTCGTGCCTTATGGCACTCGCGGCTCGCGCCTTCGGCACTTCCCTTGTGATTCCCCCAACATTGTATGTGCGAGAGACTACATCAATAAGAGACAGAAAAGGCTCAACGGTCTGTCGATAAAGTATTGGTGCAAGGGCTTCAAAATTTACTAAATTCACTGGTCATAGGAGATTCTACCTATGCCTTTCAAATATTGCGATAATATTCCACTAAAAACTCTATGTATTCTCAAAGAAACAAGACTAGCTATAATTGCGAGTCCAACATTAATTTAAAAAATAATTTTTTGAATTTTTGAATAAGCCACTCATAAGTAGAGTTTTATTTGTGGCATAATTTATGTTAATTTTCTTCCTACAGAAAGTCGATAAAGCTGTGGTAACTGTCCCAGCCTATTTCAATGATTCTCAACGTCAAGCCACCAAAGATGCTGGTACAATCGCTGGTTTGAATGTGCTCCGTGTTATCAATGAGCCAACAGCTGCAGCTATTGCATATAGTCTCGACAAAAAGGTAAGTTTTTTGCAAACATAAATTGATGACAACAAAGTTATAACAAAATAACGCAAAGTATGCACTAGGATATTGGAAATGTAAGCATGCCACTACTCCATGTGGGACGAGATGATTGCACCCTTGTGCAATTTTTTTTTGTATTTTCGTGTTAACATTATTTTTTATAACGGCGTTACAGAGGATTTCTGTAACGTTTACTGAACAGCATCCTCTAGGATCAAGCTCACAATTTTTTTTAGGATCAATGGTCAAATATTTGCTTCTGGTTCTTCTTTTAATAAACTAAGGGTAACAAACGAATACAAGAGGCAGAAAATGCAGATGTAGGTTTTACTGGTGTTATATTAAGTTAAGCGGGCTTCATTCTACATCTATGCTATCTAATCATACTATATGAAGTAAGTGACTAATCTTGCACGTAAAGCCTTTTCCCAAGATACAAAGAAAAGCATGTATTAACACGACGCACGTTGAAAAGTATCATGCATGATGATTCCTCCTATGTCAGGTAAAAGCAGTGTATGTATACGAAATCAAAATGTATTCAGTTTATTTATCTGTGCGAGTGCCATATGGAGAAGTGAAAATTATGAAGCAACATTTTCTGAAAGAGTCGCGTCTGTATAGTGGTGAATCAGAAATTTTAGGTTCATTTTATTCAAACAACATGTATACTTGTTTTTTTTTATTTTACTAAAATACAGTATACCTTCTAAGCATCTATCGTTTATATATGTGCTTTTATTTCTTGTTTCACCGATTGGTGATTTTCATGTCGTATCCCACTGTTCATTTTCTTAATCTCTTGCATTTTGAAGTCTCAATGTTATTTTAATCTGTATTTTTGTTTGTTACTCTACTTCACTTTTTATAATTTTCATTCTATTTTAATGCAGATTGCAATAAAATGACAATGATAATAATAATAATAATAATAATAACAAGGCAGTATTGCTGAAGGCAATGAGAACTTGGGCCGTGATAGAGTAATTTGGAGGACAATAGATACTACTATTCAAATATGGTCTCGAATTTCCTCCTGTCAATTAGGCATTTGATTAACTGGTTATTAAACGAAGCAATGGCATGACAACGGCAAAATATGTCTAGCAACTTTAGTGGAGTTTGAGGCAGGGGTTCTTTATTTATAGTGGAAATTGCTTAAACTCCTTAAATATTCAAATTACAGCAAATTTCTTTTGTTCTCGATGGTAGATGTCTAATATTTAGATGGGCATATTTAGATTTCTACCCTATAGTTATCCCTATATACCAAAAATCGGACATCCAGCTCTATTGGCTTGCTCAGAATTAGATATGCGCATAATTAATGCAGTACAATATGTGGTGTCATAAGGTGTCCCATCATACCAAATATGAAAGGTTTAGCACTTGTGGTTACTGAGTTATGGACAATAATGTATATTGAGGTCAAAGGTCACCAAGGTCACATGATATTTTGTCAAAATGTCTGAGATACCTGCGTGAACCGGGACTCACTGATGGACTCACGGACGGATATGACCCAATCTATAAGCCCCCTGGACTTTATCCGTGGCGACAAAAAACTGTGTCACTGCATCCTTTAGGCAATATGAATACGATGAGAAACTAAATTTTTATTTTTCTTGGCCTTATACATGGGAGTCTATGGAGAACTGCCTTATACATGGGAGTCTATGGAGGTGTAAACTACAAAGTCCTCTGACACGGCCAAATTCGATCGCATTGTGAAACAAATCAACGTGCATCTGTATGGGGTTGGGTACTATTCTTGTGCAAAGTTTGAAAGAAATTGACCAGGGCATGTCTGAGATATCTGCGTGAACGGACGGACGGACAGACTGACATGACCAAACCTATAACTCCCCCAGGACTTCGTCCGTGGGCACTAAATAACGCAACAGTTATTACAGCTACACCTGCGGTAGGTTCATATCCAGAGCCCCGTACGGTCTGCCGCCGTCGCTTGAAAACAATCTCATAAACCTGGCCATATGGGCAACTGTGTATGGGCAGCTCGATGCTTGACTTCCCGGAGAAGGCGAGCTGTCACGTTCAAGCTCAGGATTATTTGTCGATCAATTATCAGTAAATTTACCTTACCTAGATGAAATTTTGTCTATAATAATAATTTCGCCGAAGTTTGACAAAATTACATCGATTTTTCAGGTTCATATCTGACATTTTGAGTTTTGAGTGCAGACAGAAATAAGTTTTGAGGCAACATGGCTGTGACCCCATGTTGACCCTAGTCCCGCGTACGATGCTATGTGCTTCAGCTAACCATGGAGGTAGTAGGAGCTAACACACAGCATCGTACGCAGGGCTAGCGAGAGAGTTGCCGACATCGACGGTTATTTACGAGAAGTGAATAAAAGACTGTCATTTTTGGAAGCGATCGAGTAGCTGAGGTAGGCTGGGATACGACTTGGGCCCAAGAACGCTGAATTTCGGCAGTAATTTGGCTTTTTACGTCAAGTCCCAAAATGGATTTGAAGTCACCGACCCTACGTACGGGTCTTTGCAGGGCTGTGGTGAGCGGGGCGATTAGCTGTAGCGGAACACACAGCATCGTACGCAGGGCTAGTTGACCCATAGTGAAAATGTGTTCGCGATCAAATCTTCCTATATTTTTTTTAGAATTTTCGACAAAATCGTTGCTCCTTAAATCTTTTGTAAAATATAAAATACTAAAATAAAATGCGATGTGCCATGTCTCCAGATTTCTAAAAATATCGTTCGTTGACCGTTCGACAGAATTCTCATTTCACAAACTTGTGACGCAGTTGAAATTCAATACTGACCGCCAAATAATCTTAATGAGATGAGATCATTCTAGACATCCTCCAAATTATCCAACCATTTGCGTTAGAGTTCAGCTCGCTTAGAGTATCATAACATTCTTCGGCCTTTGTTTAGATCGACCCTAATCTCTCCCATTTAGGAAATAAATACACAAGCTACCTTGACAAAACTTCGTGCACATCCAGGACCAAACGCACTACAAATCTGTCTTGACGTCATCATCTCCTTACATGGTAATCGGCATACCGTATTTTTTAGCAAAGGAGACACAGAATACGTCGGAGTATTCAGTTTCAAAACGTATTACATTGTGTGATGTTGTCAAAAAAGGTAATGTTACTGCAGTGGTATAAATTACAAAACACAAAAGTTCAAATCAGTTTATTTTGGACTGGCTTTACCCGACATTTCATATTGTTTCTTATGCCAGATTTGACCACGTGCTTACTGGCGACCCCTTTACATGCAAATTTTGTGTCAAATGGTGTGTTCTCCTGGAAAAACAAATGTACGATTTCTATATGAAGGAGGCGAAATTTGCCCTCAAAACTCGAAACCACCCCTTTATGGGGTGTACCTAGCTATTTTGAACGAGCTTCTCGAATCTGCAGCTCTATTTCGAAATGATGGTCTGGTTTTCTCAGCTCAAGGATAAGTGTTCTCCATCGCTGTGGGCATTACTATTCTCAAACTGGGGGTACAGTTTCCAGTCGTAATGTTTTTCATTGTGTCCGGGATATAAAACCTTTGCTTTTCACACTTTTACTTTGATTAACACTAGTCCACATCTTGTCAGCGATTAAACATGTTTCAAGTTTAAATGTTAAATTCTGGTCTCGAGCTCTCTTGTTCGACCAAACTGAAATTACCCCTCCCACTTGGCTCGTCCAGTGGGTGTAGCAAGGGTCGTGCCATCGCCTAGGAAACGGAGGGTGCATTAATTGTTGCATTTCGATGCACATTTTGATTATATTCAGAAGATTTTGTGGCAAAAACTCAGATAGAGAAGCATTAATATTCACATCTCACTTATTCAAGACTTCTGAGAGCAGCACTTCCATTCAGTTAACATCATTACGCCATTTATTATGCCAAGAAAGATGAAGCCAAGACATTTTGCCCTCCCTGGTCTCAGCCAGAAATGGTTATACCTTACAGAGTTTTTTCCCACGGAATGAAAACAAATGTACTTGGGCTGAGGCCAAGTACAATAAATATAAGTATTATATAGAAATGATATCGCTAATAATATTAGGTTAAATTTCAGTGACAAATTAACCTTAAGGGTATTTTGGGTCGAAAAGACCATATACGATATCGATTTCACTGCCCTATGTTTCCATAGTAACAATTTTAGGGTTGAAAATTTCAGTTTTTCTAATATCCCATGAAAAGTTACTTTGATTGATATGAAAATTATCTAGTGGGGGAGTTCAGGTCAGAGAACACAAAAACCAGACTTATTTTAATGTTTCAAGTTGCCATGATAACTATTTTGGGATTGAAAATGTTACTTTTTCCCTAATTCCTATTAAAGAACTATTGATTGATGTAAAAAATTGATCATAAGGTTTTTTCTGGTTAGCACACCAAAAAAAATCACACTCATTTTAATGTGAGATGTTTCCATGGCAACCATTCAGGAGTAAAAATTACCAGTTTTTCAAAGATTCCACCTAAAATCCAGTAATCAAGAGAAATATTATACCAAAGGGATATTTTGGCATAGACAGACAAAATATGATATCCATTTTTACTGCCCTTTATTTCCATAGTAACCTGTTTGTGTTTTAAAATATAATTTTTTTTCCAAATTCCATTTAAAGTAATCCCAGTTACTATGCAAATGCTCTCCTAAGTGTATTTATCACAGCATGAACTCCATGTTCATCTTTGTTTTATGTTGCCATGGTAACCATTTTTGGTAACCACAGTTTTTTTTTTTATTTAAAACATAATTCATTATTTTTTATTTATTTCATTGATTTCTAAGTAACAACTTAACATTTGTTCTATAATAATAATATTTGTAATTTCTTAGCCTTCATTCTAGGAAGAATTATAAAGATAATGTATATTGGGCCATTCTGGTCAAAATTATGTTTTCCGTTAATTTTAGTGTGTTAGAATTAATTTTATATAGACCAGAAATAATTTTTCAAGCATTTTTAATTTTGTTTCATGCAGTCATCCCAAATAAGTGTTATATAGTATATTACTAACTTATTATGCATTCATTGAATTAAGTTTATGCCTTCAAATGAAATGTATGTGCTAAAATTAATTCTACTATTATCTCAAATTACTTTTACGAACCCAATTCCCTTAGCACCCAATGTACCATTACAACCATTTTCAGTAATAGAGCGCGAAGCCACTGCAGTGAACTGCAATAAAACTGCTGCACATTAATTAGTTTCAGCTGTAGCCGTGGCCACTTTGGTGTTCAACAAGGCTACTTGATACAGACAAAAAGTTTGCTTGTACAAAGGCAAAATTAGCTCTATCTGAGGCTCGTGTTGTAAATGAGAGTTTACGATTGGCACCCTGTGTTCAAGATTAAGATACAATGTAACATTACCATGCACTGGTCCATGTACAAATCTTTTTTTATTTCAACTTCCCCAGACAAACTGTCTGCATGGGACATACAATGTTGTCGACTTTGCCATCTGGCTACAGCTGAAACTAATTAGTGTGAGCAGTTTTATTGCAGTTCACTGCAGTGGTTTCGCGCTCTATTACTGAAAATGGTTGTATTTATCACAAGTAGAAACAGTGGCAAAGTGTTTTTTATTAAAAACATGATTCACTGGTACCTATTTATTTTATGGATTTATAATTAACGACGTATAAATATTCATTTTAAAATAATTTATTTTGATTTCTTTGCCTCATTCCAGGAAGAATAATGACGACAAATTATTTCTGATTGTTTAACTAAAGTAAAATTATGACCATGTAGTGGTGCATTATTTTTTGTGTGACCTGGCGTGACCCCATAAACTCTATGATTAGCTAGATCTCCCCTTTCCATGGTAGCAACGGCTAAATTTGAACATGGTGCCTGTATACCTTTAAACACTTTTTTTAAACCCAGCAGGCCAAGACAAGGGGGAAATATTACAAGTTAAATGTTTCGTGTTTAATACTGCCCTACTTGTAAATAAAATTAAACTAACACCAACTCTCAATGAATTTTGGCCTATTTCTCACTTGCGCGGTTTTTGCACGTATATGAATATTCATAAGGGAAGTGACGTCAAAAGAAACACCTATCTAACTGGGCGGAGAGAATATATACTAGCTGGTAGACCTATAGTATACGCGGTATGTTTTTATTTTTCATTTTTAATTTTATTTGGCTATGGTACTTGTCATTTTTTTTTGATTAACGGATGTGTGGAGTTCTATAAAGTACCCGGATCAGGCTGAAATCTGACCTGTCGCTTGCAAGAATGTCCAGACCCTGGGTTTCGCGTCGCGATTCGCGTCGCGTCAATACCTGCTGGTATCGCTTAAACTGCTTAGTGTCACTTTTCCGACAAGCATTACCCCTTGGCTTAATGATATCCCCCCTCTCTCCGTACAGTATGATGCATAATTCGGCGCTGCACGTACGACAATTACAAGTCACCCCTACTGACAAATTAAAATAAACAACAACTATTTTTCAGAATTCCCAAAGCTTCAATGAACTGTTATTAGACTTCAGACTTATAGCCCCTAAACTTATAATAATAATAATATAATAATAATATAATAATAATAATAATATGACAGAACCCCATGGCCTTGGAGGGCACTCTGTGATGTTCCGAAGGTATTTCCCGAGGGATACGATGTATTCTGCCGCCAGTACTTTTCCGAGCGAAGCGAAGGGCTGTTATTATTACAGATGTTCCCCAATTTTGTCGATCGCCGTCGAAAAACAGGTAATCACGACACGGCCTGTTGCATATAGATTCTATATTGTGCGCATTGATATGCTGTCAGTGAACTTTTCATCAGCTGTGAGCTCACTGATTGGCTAAGGGAAACTTTCTACTATTCATATGCAAATATTTGATGCAGGGTACCGAGTTCACTATATCACTGTATTTCCATCTCGACTAAGACAACAAAAACATACGCAACAGTTTTCGGACAGAAATCTTAAATATTTTAAATACATGTGAAAAAAATTGGTATTTAGAGTAACAAGATCAATACTGAAACTTCAAAATAGTACGCGAAATTAGACTAATCAGAGTCCGAGTACGGCTGTCAGATCTACGGTGAATGAAACACGGTGGTGCACGGACATCTGGCGAAGAAAGACGCTGTTAAGAGTAGTTTTCTGAGGCCGCGATGTTGAATGTGAAGTTGGAGACTCCTCCGGTGATTTGATAATAGCACGGGTAACTGGTTTTGAACTTGCTGGCTACACCATTGCAAGGATTGCGAAGTACTGCCAGTCGCCGCGTTGTCGCAGGAGCCGATCTATCACATTTGTCTTTGCCTTGGCCGACACGGGTAGTGTCGATTTGCTCGATCACGGCACGGTCCCTCTATCACGGTCCCTCTCTCACGGACCGAGGTCACGGGTTGAATTTGTCATCAACCCCACTCAATATTACTCATTTGCCGTTGTTGATCTTCGTATGCGAGTGATTTATTGTAACTGGATACCGATCACGAATCTAGATCATATTCTTCGTCGCTGTTTCTGTACGCCAGCTGACGTAAACTGGCAAGCTTTACGTCACGGTCGTGGGTCAAGCTCGACTGGTTTGGAAACTCTCAAGTATACAAGTTTGCGCTGTTATTGTCCAAAGCCAGTCGTTGAAAACAGCAACTTCGGGACGCGTTTTCATAAGGGTGTTTCCGTTTATTTTTTGCAACCTGACGAGAGCTAGAGCTTTGACGTCTTCGGTCGAGACCGCAGAAAATCTTACGGATGTCAACGGCTTCGCCGGTAGACCGGTACACCACTTCCATCGTGGTCACAGTATTTTGCTCCGTCCGTGCCGAGATATTAGTTTCACTTCGATAATAAAATTCTGATTCCGAATGTTCGAAATAAATACAGTTCTGCCAATCGTAATAATTATTTTCTTCCACAGATATACAATCCACTTCAGTATTGTTGTTCAGGAGTCGGCGACAATATTTACCAATAGAAATTAGCATGGGATAATAACTAATTTGCATAATTTAGCGTGAAATAATTTCTTAACCATGGTTTTCTATGTAAACATTATTTAATGGCACGTGACCTGTTTCTGAAATGCATTGGAGTTGATAAAACACGTGAAACACTTTGCTAAAAGCAAGCAATTATTAAAATATGTAAAAGCAGTGATAATGAGCTCAATCAAACGCTAAAATACTTAAAAAAGTGTCACATTTTTTTAGAAAATGCAAAAAATATAGAGGGACTATATTATCTCTGTCTGTGAAAATAACAACTTATTTCGCTGCCAACAAACTGGTTATCTGTGGTACATATGTAATAATAATAATAATAATAATAATAATTATTATTATTATTATTATTATTATTATTAGGGTTATTACTGTTATTATTAAGGTCGTTTGGTCTTTGAAACTGAAAGACATAAACTTTTATTTTCAAATTTTGCACTACGAAACTTAAAACCATACTTTTACCAACAAGTTACAGTGCAAACTTTGGAACAAGTGATACAAATTACCTGACATTTACTGATGTCTTATTTCAACACCTGACATCACTTCTTGGTCTTCCAGCCAGAGGTCCATATATCTTGTTGTTGTGTCTACCGATAATTTACTGTCCGTTCTGTGCTGTTTTGTGTTATAACTATTGTATTAAGAATTTTGACTTGTGTTATCGGATTATGGATTGGTATGATTGCAATTATTTTCAAAATGGCGGCCATCCCTGTCTCATAGCCCCTGGGAAGATATTAACGTTCGATTTTCGTAAAACTAAGACTGTGAAAAAATTTCATAATCGAAGAGCTATAAAATTAGTCCACACAAGACGTAAATCAGAAAATTATTTAAGAGTCTAAATATTTGTCCATGAGGTGCACTTAGACCCCCTCACAACCCCTTATCAAATAAGCAGCTCCATCCTCAACCTAGAGTAGCGGAACTTAGACCTGTCGATTTTTTTTTTCGATTTTTCTGATTGGCTGCTTGTGAGAGCGTTTTTGGTCCAACGTATAGGGCTTTCTTTCCCGCCCTATCATGATTGACAGGCTGCACTATCTATCGAACGTAAGCATGATGCAGCTGCGAAGTTATTTAATTAAGAAGGAAAAACAAATCAGTCTCCTTATCTAAACAAAGGAGCTTTATACTTGCCAGTCTGTGTAATCACAGATGTACACAACTTCATAAAAGTTCAAAAGCATCATGCAATAGTTCATATCAAAATTCCTATTTCATGTGTTCACCGTTCAGAACTGTTAATATCGACAACTTTCTAGTCATTAGCAATCATTGTCTATTGATTACGAAATTTGTAATTTTGTAAAACGTAGAATGATAACACATATTCATGTGCATATAACCAGGCAGTCAGACTGAGTCATTCGGAGGTCAATAACAGGTCAACTTGATCTGTTCAGAAAATGCTGAAAATTTCCAAATGAATTTACTGAATTTACTGCCGTTGGCACATGATGACAGAGCCTCTAATTGCTTGTCTCGCAACTTTAATTTAATTTGATTACTATAGCACAACATCTAAATTTATTATTTATTATAACGGCAATTGCACAATACAAACCTAAGATACTTGAGAAGTGTACTATCAACACCGATATCCCTTGTTATCTAAAAGCAGACATGTCGTTCTCGAAAGCTGGTTCAATGGCAGACAAATTGGAAAAGTATCGGTGGAGTTTCAAAACCAATCAAAAATATTGACAAATAAAATCGAAAAAAAAACAAGTGTGAACAGCCCCTGCCGGCTTCACTCACTGAGCCGAGCTTTGAAGGGCTCAACTGCAGAGGACGGTATTATGGTCTGAGGCGTAGCCAGCTAGGGTCTGGGAGAGAGCCTAAGGCGCACTCTACCGTGACTAACCATAGACAAAATGGTGTTTTGTTTGATACATATTAAATATTAGAGGTCATTACACGAAGTTTTGGCGATACTGCGTCGTATTCGAGTGATTTGTCCGTATTTTGACAAGTTGCGCAGCAACGAGCACATGCATGCTTTGGTTATGACTGTTTTCCTACGGACGTTCCGAAATTAGCGTCGAAATCAACTGAAATCGACCTTGCTTGCTCCTCGCTGTACATATAAAAGTTGGTTGCTAAAAAGTGATGACAACCGTATCACTTCTTGATATTATTCCACTATTGGACCATTCCACTTCAAGGGAGGGTTATGGAACACTTTTAAAGCGAAATATTTAAATATTAAGATGTCGACACAGGTTTTCACAATTTGAAGAAGATTTATTTTTAGTTTAAAATGATGGTCGACGTAAAACATAGGCTTGCGTGTGTAAAATGAGTGTGTTTTCGTGTTTTTATACGTAACCTCATCCCTGCGTGAAAGTAGTGAGGCAGCCGAAATCGGTTCGTAATACTCGCGCCACGTCAGCGTTCGATTTCAAACTCGATCGGGTATCAAGAGCTGAGAGCATAAATAGAGCAAGCAGCTCTGCGACATCTATGAATGCACAGTGGATATAATACTAGTGCCAGTCAGTTTATCTCTAAGAATGATACATGTTCCCAGACGTCAAATATGCCGAATTTATCTTCTTTGAAAGGAATTCATGAGCGGCTTAGGGAAACATGAAGTGAGTACACTGTAAGTCGTAACTCGTTCGTGATTTTGTTGCTGTACGAATAAAACATTTCAAAGGTATTTACGTCGTCTGCTCGTATATTTTCGTTCCTGGCTTGCCTAAATAGAACTAAACTTCCTTTAACAACCTAAACGAAAGTTTGACTTTCCCTAGATCTTACATTGTATCTGAAACCGGTACCGGTGCCACCGGACACGATCATGACCTGTGAATCTCACTGACAGGTACAAATCGGAAATATAATATGTGCACCTTGTCTGTCGCGAGTATTTTCAGTGCGGTTGGATTTTTGTGGCTCATTTATGACTAATGTAATTCACCACCTAGATACTAATCAACAGGAAATCAACTAATCAACAGGAAACTTGTCGTAAAGCGGTTCTATCATGATGCACTGTCAACTGGTATCTTAATCTTCAGCAGCGTAGACGACATGAAAACACTGCACCGTATCATCGCGTATGGGACCGGCCGTGAACGATGACAGGTGTCGGCAAAAGATACAAATTTTCAATGCGTTCGTTTGTATGTTTTTGGTACAACTGTACTTGTACCTAAGTGCAATGCCCATGAACTGACTGCAAACAACAAAATTTTGACCATAATCATAATGACGTTTCGGATTGTCATTTGTCTTATTCGCTCAGCTGTTTTATATGTATAAAAACATACCAACGAAGGTCATGCATACCAGTCTGAAGGTCGTCGTTCGCGTCGCTGTAATGAAGTAGTTCGGTAACAGTGAAAATATAATTCGTATTTAAACATGTTATAATACGGTTTCATATTAGTACCGTCTATATCATAGGAGAATGGCAATACAGGCATAGTATGTATGATAAACTGATGAAGTGCCGACTAATAGATATTTTCAGAGCTTTCTGAATTGAATTAGAGTATTCTTAAATGTAATCATCACAGGACACCCCTTTTTTGTTGTGCAAGTAAAATCCTTATCATTTACCATAATATATTCGGGGGTTAATTACACAAATAGTGATGTAAAATCACCCTCCTATGTTTATTCAAGAGAAATTGACAAAGTAAATACTCACTGCTTTGCCAAACAGGTAAATGCTGAGCGTAACGTCCTAATCTTTGACCTTGGCGGTAGTACTTTTGATGTGTCCATCTTGACTATTGAGGGCAGCAACTTTAAGGTCAAGTCCACAGCCGGTGACACTCACTTTGGAGGTGAAGACTTTGACAGTCGTATGGTCAATCACTTTGTGAATGAGTTCAAACGCAAACACAAGAAAGACATTACCGGAAGTGCGGCTGCACTTAGACGTCTTAGAACTGAATGTGAGCGAGCAAAGAGAACTCTTTCATTTTCAACACAAGCAATGTAAGTTGAATACAGCATGACATTAAACTGGTCCAATAATCATTTTCATTCAAGGTAATACATGACCAGGTCCATGGGACATTTGAGATTTACAAATTTAAGTAGGACCATCCTGAACAACTGATAGTTAGTGGTTGTACCAGGTGTACGGAATGGGTAAGCGTACCCTGCTAGCATGCTACACCCGTCAGGATTGAACAAACTTGTTCATTAACATGTCTGGCAATACGAGTTTGCATGCAACTTAAATGACAAATTATATTTCTTTCGGTTCTTGTTTTCATCTTTCAGTGTTAACTTTCTGTTTTAACAGGTGCTGATAATTTATTAAGGAATGCCCCTCGCCGTCCATGTTCACTCTGCTGTCCCTTTTGTTTTAACATTGCACTAACTGGAATACTTCATGTATCAAACTTCTTTAAATTAACATTGTTGAAAACTGATGGACACTAATATGCTCTCAAATATGCTTCCTATATACTAGGTAATATTTGCCCGTAGCACATATGGTAATTTTAATGAGACTTCACGATAGAGAATAGTAATAGGTTTTGACCAGTGATCCTTGATTTTATATACAAGTGCTTGCTGTTGATAATTAACTTATTAATATGCAATTTTCTCTTGCCATCCAGCATCAAAATCGATTCGCTATTTGAAGGAATTGATTTCTGCACCTCAATCACCCGTGCCAGCTTTGAGGAACAAAACACAGACCTGTTCCATAGTATACTTCAACAAGTCGAGAAAGCTCTACGAGATTCGAAGCTAGACAAGTCAAACATCCATGATATTGTACTTGTGGGCGGCTCTACTCGTATTCCTAAAATTCAGAAGATCTTGAAAGATTTCTTCAGCGGCAAGAACTTCAATAATAGTATCAATCCTGACGAAGCTGTCGCATATGGTGCAAGTATGTTAATTATCATTAAAATATACATACTGAAACGAAGTTAAAATTTTGATTTGCGTCCCGTTTGCTCTGCATTGTAAAAGCAGTAACGTACGAGAGGGAGTCAACTTCTGTATAAGTAAAAGCCCTTTTCAGCTGATGCAAAAATCACTTTTTGTGTAGTTGAAAGGTTGAATTTTCATAGCCGCATCCTTAATAAACACCAAGACTTTTAATTTCGCAAATTCTTCACAGCTGTCCTGGCTACAATTCTCTCTGGAGAGAAATCGGAAGAAGTTTCCGATATTCTACTTATGGACGTGGCTCCCCTGTCCCTTGGTATTGAGAATGCCGGTGGTGTTATGACAGCCTTGATTAAACGTAACACGACTGTCCCGACAAAGGTGACCCAGGTATTTACGACTGACTCAGACAACCAGCCACGCGTGCCCATCCGGGTCTATGAAGGGGAACATGCAATGACAAAAGATAACGTGAGTATTTAAAACGTACACAACTTGTTTCAGTGGCGGTAAAAATTTTTAGAGGAGGTGACTGGAAATCGGACACCTAATCAGTACATTACCAAGCTATATAACAATTATATAGTGAATTTAGTGAATTTGGTAATTAGGGAGCTTTCATTTATTGGGGGGATGGGCCGGAGGAAATTGAGGGTGGTCCATAATGTATGACCCTTTCTAAAATGTGACCCTTCCCGTCCCTCCAAACTCAAAGGGTTGAAATGTGTGTATAGCCTTGATTGAAATGCTGACTCGGTTATAATACAAGCAAATATGTTACAGGGACATTTGCTGTAACTTTTTGTCATACTTTTAGTTTTCTTGTTCTGTGTATCAAATGCTATTTCCTGAAGTGTTCAAATCCCTATAGCATGTTAATATGCCAAGTATTCGGCTTCTCAACAAGACCCATAACACGTGTAATGACCATTGTTATTGTTGACATATGAATTTTTGTTCAGACTTGAATTCAATTTTCAACAATACAATGCTGACTGTATAAAAAAAAAGATGTGTTAATAATCTAAGGGACCTGACAGAAACTACTGGGAGGGGGAACCGTTTTTTATGGGGGGGGGGGTCGCAATTTTTCGCTCAAGCATTTTGAAGGGTCATGAAATTTCAACCGTTCTTTGGGTCACCATTTCGGCAACTAATAAGAAGCCAAGATGTAGTGATTCGTGCATACAGATCAAATCATAGGAGTCTATCGGCAAACTATTAACACAGTCGCCCCACGAAACTTAGCTATATCTTTACATTTTAATAATTTATGTTGGATAATCCCATGTACTTTGCTTAATGATAGATGTAAAAGTGAATGTGGGTACAAGACATTAGATTTTAAGATTTCATTGAAACTGTTGATTCATTATAAATGGTAGTATATGAGAAAACTATGGACAATATTTTCCAGTGTAAAACTTGCAATATTTGTTCATTTACAGACGATACAAAATTGACAGAAATGTACTTAATAGTCGCGCCAGCAGCCAACTGACTGCGCACGCGCAAGTTCAGAATAAGCTATGCGAGACACTGAAAGTGACTAAAATCATGGGCGCCACCAAGTTTTTGAGTGCTCATAAAGAAACATAAAGGGAGTATGCCAAGTCCTCGCAATCAATAAACCCTATCGGTAGCATTACCAAGTAAATATCATTGTTCACTTTTTCATTGATACAAGATATCGTTAACATCACGAAGAGATAAATCTGTTCTGCATATGAACGTGTACTCACGCTAAGAATGCTTGGATTGAAATCACATGTAGAAAAGCGCTCTCTGTGTCAACAACTACCTGCAAAAGGTTTACAGCAGGTTTTCAGCATTCAATATGAACGTTTGGCAGTACAGATGCTATGACAAAGATAATGATCCATGACGTTTAATACGTCCTTATTGAACAACTTTTGGTTTGTTATCATCATAAATGCAAACATTATGTACAGAAATTGGATTTATTTGACAAATAAAACAGAAACTCTGTACCATGCCCTTGTCTGACAAAGCAAACTATGAACATCAGTGAGTGACAAAGTAAATTTGGAGTTTGAATTTATTTTCTGCGCAATGTGTGATGGTCTTACTAATGTAAAAAGCTAGTAAAATAACTTTTTTTCTTTCTTACACTAATCATGAATCAACAGTATTATTGACAATGTAAGCGACGACTTTGCATCTTCATACGGAAATTTCTAATCTTAGAACCTCTGGCGGGACACCAAGGGATACATAATATTAAGAATAGGGTGGTTACAAATGCACATGTGTACAAGAAATTTGATTTTGGAATTTCACCAAAAATTTTGATTCACTTAACATGGTAGCACTGTTACTCTACCAACCGGTTACGATACTTGTATTGTCTAAAGGTGTAAATGTGGCGCTCACCTTCCGGATGCGCACCAGAAGCCTGTGACGTCATAGCGTGCATTCTACCATGGCATCGTTGTGCTTCGCTCTTACCTCAGCGCCCAGATATCGCAAATTCTTCGCTATTGAGACAGAGATCGACGTTGTAAAAACTCCACTCCATGAAAATGTGTACATAACGTAGGAGTAGGTAGTTTCTATCACTATAATCGACTGCTGAATTTTGTATGACGGCAGACATGTTCATTACAGTTACAATGTCTTCCGACCCTTCAAATATCTGCCCGTAGTTTTGAAACTGTACATCTCAGAATTGAACATGTTGTTTATGTATTTTTTGTTGCTTTGCAAATTAAATTATTTTCGGCCCTATTTACGACTGTCACGTATGTATTGCCGACGGTGTCGAACTCTGCCATTTTTTTTCTATCGTGTCTGACATTTTCTTCAAACGCTTTGCAATTAGTGAACGGATCATTTAAATTGCCGTGCAGATACTACTGGACGACACATTTTATGAGTTATTTTCGTTTCGCTGAAAAGAAAAAGACGATTGATTCCCAGACCGTGGTATTGTATCACAGCTAGTCTTTCAAAGTGGCGGCGATACTTCCAATCCAAAATATCAGTGAAGTATTCAACAAATGTGTTATTTATGTCTTAGCAAACATTTGAAGGCTCACTTAATGGCCATGGCTATTTCATTTGGCCTTTCACGATATAGTTCTTGAGATTTCAGATTTTTTTACTTCGGATGTTGACGGCGGCCATTTTGTTTCGCTGTCCAGGTCAGGTTATTTACATACAAGGTACTGGCTCTATATACTATTCTATTAAAATACGCGCGCCGCCTCTGTAGAACATTAGTAAACGTGTGAACTACTCGTTAATGCTCTTTTGTCCCATATTAGGGTAAGACTGCATTAACTTGCATGGTACCTGTTAATGTTCCATTGTTAGGTTTATCTTGTTCAGCTGGTGCTATGATAGGAACGTCAGGTCTGTGACGACATACTCAATACCACGGGCATATACATATGCTTGCGCAAGAACTATGTTGACATTGAAAAAATATACTCCCCATCCATTTTTCAAAGTCTAGATGTCTATACTTTTAAATTTAGAATCTAAAAAGAGTTTTAGAAATATTGCGAAACAAATTATAATTTAGTTACCTATTTTCGGACACTTAACTTCAGTAACGCGTATTGATCATATGCAAATGTGACCGGAACGTCCCTTCCACATATATAGCTTATTCATGCACAAGCTACCCAATGGGACGTGTGCTAGTTTTTTCCAAGAGCTTTGGTGCCCTATCCTATGATATATACGATAAATCACATGAATTGCTAGCCAGAAACTTTTAGGCTGCGTTCAAAAAAAGGGGGGGGGGGCTAGAGGAATCGCGTTTGAAATCGGTTTTTTTTCAGATCCCCCCTGAATACCCTAAAAAATTTTCAAGTCCCCCCTCAAATTATCATAAAGCCGTATATTATTTATAAGAATGCACGCAGAGTAAAAATGAACATGAATTGCGTTGTTCTGCACGCAGATGTTCAACACTACCTCTTATCAGCAGGTTGCAGCTCCATATTCCTAGGGTAAGTTCTTAAATGATTCAAATTTTAAAAAATGCATAAGTGGACTTTTTTGATTTCTTAGTCTAGCCGACTTGAGTTTATTCAACTCTGGCCAGGTCAATGGCACCAGCTGAAAAGCACACAAAAATGACAATCATGAGAGAGTATGAAAATTGTGTACTCCTGGCTACATTTTACCAAATTTTGAAAAATGAACAAAATGACCTACCGGAATTTTTTTCCCAAAAGTACAAGACATATACAACTTAGATGCTACTTATAATGTTTTACAAAATTGCGATCCTAGAAGTTAAAATATTCCATCAAATTTAATGTTTTCATCTCAGAAAGTTTGGGTGTAATAATGGCAAATTTGATAAAAAATAAATGATTCCATTTAGTCACACATTTTTCCATTTAAATTAAAGTCTTTACTGTTCAAAGTTTTCTTTTGTGTTATTGTACTACACTGCATGAACTTGAAATGAATGGTTTTATATATTGATTTTAAGTGATTTTAGAAAAACTGACTATTCATCGTACATTTGTATAAGATTAAGTATGGTAACCCCATCTTTTTCTCTAATATTTGATTGTTCTCATATGCCAGAATTCAAAATTCAATGGTAACTGTTAGTCCCCTAGTCTTCTGTGTGTTGCTTTCTGGTTGGATCTTGTGTACAAGTAGATGTATGTTTCACTGTCAATTGAGTGTCCTATGACCGAAACTCTTCTTAAACTACATCAGAGTCAGAGCTACATGTATCACTGTCACTGTCAGTGTGTAGTAGCAGGGCAGTAGTTGTATTAACTTTTTATTTTGACAATGTATTTGTTCAGTTTATACAATTGCGTTCTTGTTCTACTTCCTACAGCATGTTGAGCTGTCCTGTACTCAGCTTGCCAACACAGCCTACGTGTACCGTGCATTTGTATCATTTAATTATCACCAATATTTAGACAAACGGGCTTTGTTGACAAACTGAATATTTTGTTTTTCAGCATGCTGTAGAGACACACCAAGATATTGTGTTTGATATATTGCGTAGAAATATGAAATATGAATAAATATATTTGTAAGTATAACCAATGTACTCCAAGAAGTCCAATCAAATGCATTTTGATACACTGCCTTATTAAAGTTTCATTAAATATGCAAATAATCTATTGATTAAAATGTCATATATATGAACCTTTTACTGCAACTGACTCTAGATATGATCAGTAAAAGGCAAAGGATCAATTGAAATCAATGCACTGAATATTGATATATAGCCTAATTACTGACATTAATTTAACATTTAAATGAGCTTGACATAAGAATCTCACTCTTCGTGAACCGTGTGTTTTGAACGCTACAAATGAAAATAAAAGCCAAGAAAAAAGAGAATTAAGGGCTGTACTATTTACATTTGTGTACACGTAAATTCCAAATCGGTTGAAATATAGAACTAATGCCCGACACCGTTATGTTAAATTTAGCAGGAGAACACTCACTAGACGAGTATTATTGCAATATTTATCACATTGTTGCACGAAAATCGATCCATTCCGATTCTAGAGTCTGCATGCCAAAGTTGAACTGAACGGAACATTGCAAGTATAATGTAAATATAGTAAACAAAAAGTACTATTTAGCGACATTGTCAAATCCCTACCTGTTGGGTGTGCGGTAGTGATCAAATTCCCAGCTGCCGGATTACGATGTTCGATCAATTTCCCCGCACTCCCGTCCCCGTGGTAAACACTGATAAGTACATTACACGGAATAAGCAAAAAAAAACAACACAAAAACCCCCAAAAAACCCCCAAAAAACACAACGCGATAAAACCTGGCTTTTATATCCAATACCAGCGGGAACAGAAACAAAAAAAACAATTGATTCAAACATCATATGAAGACCATTGGCTAGACAAAGTCTTCAAAAGTCATGCGTTAAAACAATGTCTGTTTTCGATGATTTTCGCATGGTTACGTTATACAACTTTAGAGTCCTATTCGAACATAAGGCTACATGAAAAATACGAAACAAATAAAAAAGTACTACGAACAGCTATCGACAATTTCACGATCTTGCAAGACAAATAAGACATACGGCTGGACACTTGGGGAATATAGGACACCATTCGGGCCTCCGGCCCATTCATTTTGTCAAAAAGTATCGATCCGAGTTGTTGTTCATTCGTAAATGTTCATGACCCCGGGACGGCTATCCGTGTTTTGATGCATTCAGTAATGATTGACAGATAAATGTATCAAAGTTAACAAAGTTTACAAATTTCACGTAGCTGACAAATCCTGCGATTGGCAGCGCTGAGATAATAGTTTGGCCGGGTTCTCTGAATTCAGTCTGTTTTACTCAGAAACAAACCGCTAGTCTCCATAGTCATAGTTGCGATGCAAATCTTGGCTTTGAAGTGATCACCTGAGCATTCCAATACGTGGTTAATGTCTTCGAGCGAGAGTAGCTAGCGAGCCGCAAAGAAAGGGTTATATATGTCATGTTCAAAATGACAGAGACGATGAACTTTTCTTGTTTGAAACATCAGGACACCGTGTGAATTGAAAATTGGAGGTCAAGTCAAATATTAAATGCCAAGGAGCAAATTAAACTTTCTCTCCCTACCCGAGCAATGTTAAAAATTACGGAGAGTGTGTTGATTTTGCGCATTCGACACCATCACTCAATCGTGTTTTTGCTGTTGTGTTAAACATTGTAACTCAATCTTGTTTTTGTTGTAGTGTTTAACATTGCAACTTTCTGAATGTTGGAATTTCACTTGCAGAATGGACGTCTTTCATACGTTTATGATTACGGCTCCTTGGATGGTTAAGTATTGCAGTTTATTTCATTTTACGCATGAGGTAATTTGCCTGCAAGTTTCATCAGGTAGAAGTGATAGTGGTTACAGAGTTCCTGGCCGCCTCTAAATTTCACAAAAATGTCGTATCGACGATTTCATCTTTTCACTGTTGTCGCAGTTTTGATTTCGACTTTCAAATATTAAACTTGTCACTAGGAATTTGTTTTGGCGTACGCGGTTGCTGCTACGAGTAGCTGGTTTGCCAATGTGAGTTTCGCGTTCATCACACCTCCTGTAGACGACAGACTGCCAAAGTATATTGCTTGAATTTCACTATTACTTCACCATCAATGCTTCCATCTAACGTTTATCCTTCGATTCACGCTATTATAAGACCGCAAACATTTTGCAACTCAAGTTCAGTGTGTATGATATGAAACACGGCAGGAATAAAAAACACGAGCGCAAGGAGATGAACGCGAACCGGTACATGTTACAGCCCCTCGTGAAGAGACCGTGTTTATGTCGATAAAATAAAATAAAATAAAATAACACCATTGAAAGTGGTATGCTGGACGAGAGAGAGAGAGAGAGAGAGAGAGAGAGAGAGAGAGAGAGAGAGAGAGAGAGAGATAGAGAGAGAGAGAGAGAGAGAGAGAGAGATGAACTAGAAACTGCTCTACAGTATCTTTCTCACGTTGATTTACGAAAGTACGACAAAAAGCCGATCGATTTTTTCCACTGAAAACTTGAACGTAAACATTCGAATGAAATAACACAACATCACTTTTATTTTTGGAGTCTTGAGCAGTCTATATAGCACTATAACGCTAAATTTGTATTGAGAAAGGGGTACTGTATAGAGATACTTTCGGTCGAGCGAAACGTCAATTCGGAAAGGGCAACGCGTATGGCAGTTGGCAGAAGTTATCGGAGCTATCTATGCTTTAATACTTTATTTGCAGTCCTGTGATCAGACATGACACCTCACACTCTGAAAAAGCCGTAAAATTACTTACCTGCTGTATATCAACAACCTATCACTGTATGGTTCTGAAAGAAAGCTCATGACGACGTTGACTGTATGCGCTTGCGCACTTGATGTTGCACGTGATCTAGGGCTGGACCGTTTTGTACTAAAGGGTGGGGTTTTAATACTCTATATAACTTTTGTCTCCATAGGACCTTGCCACCAATTTCCTTATTTTGATGTTTGTTTGTTTTTTAAGATTCATCAGCCTGTTACTGGAGATTTCCGATAATTCATCATGATTGGTACACTCGAAAACATCTCAGTGGTCTACTGTGTCTCCCATGTGTACATAATTTCACAGACTAGTTTTTAAAATTCTGAAAACGTACTTTTATGGACACCATTCTTCTCAATTCCTATTTCAAATGATTTAGAATAACATGCTTGATTGAGAAAGAAGATAGCATTTTTGCAAATTTTTCCTCTGATTGTGCCTTCAGCCATACAGAACAAAGTGATGGAAAGTAGGGAGACTGGTTGCACTTATTTTATGAAACAAAAGGATATTTATTTATTCCAAGCAGAAAGACAAAAGAAATGTACTAGCTTACTTTTCACAGAGAATGACCCTTCAGTTTGTCATAACTTAGTACCAAACAGTCTGGCATTTGTACGACTTGCAGAATATGACTTGTATTGTTATATAACGATTTCTGTGAAATTTATAGTGAAATATCTAAACATACTTTTAATAGATGTAATTAATTAATTATCTAGAGGTTTTATATTACTACTTTCAGGCAGAACGGAAAAGTTCTTAACATTCTAACGTTGTGTGTACAAATCAAACTGAATTGTGGATAATTTATTGTACCGTGAGTTAATGCTACCTTAAGGTAGTATAAGTAGACTACCTAGAGGCTATGCAAAATTACTCATGGCATATGGTTGCGTATAGAAATGTTCGAAAACATACTACGAATATTGGCAATTTTCTGAAATTTCCACAAATGATTCATTGAAAGATGCTTTATTGAAAAATATAAAACCATGTCACCATGCTTGATTGAAGAGAACATCATAGTTGTAGGGTTTCCTTTGAGAAGCCACTGATGCAAAAGTGCTGACTCGGCACTTTTTCATACGTTTTAATATATTAAATAGGTTGTATCTTTGTTATTGGATCAGTAACTTCAAACTTCATGTTTATATCGAAAATACTACATGTAGAGGACAAGTATATCACAACTGTAGTAATGCAATGTACATGGCATTTTGTCAACTTTGGTCAAAACTCTATTGATATATATTCCTTAGTAGGAAAGTATCTTAATTATGTTAGTTAGTTATTAGTAATGCAAAAATGCTAAACCACTTAGACTAATGTTATATCAGAGTATTTTCAATTTATTTAGCAAGTTTTGTCAACTTCGGTCAGGTCAATCCAGATATATATCTGTGATGAGAAAAATTAGTTGCATACACAAACGAACAGTGTCATTTTGTCATAATTCTGGTGATTTCCTTTAGTAAAATATTCTAGGTGGTACATCTTCACATGAAACTGAAGGTATTCTTGGTCATAGCTGTTAATTTTAAATATAATTTTTAGTAAAACTGCGGAAACTGTGGCATGCCAAAATGACTTCTATCTAAGTAACTCATTCAAAAGGAGATATCTATGTATAAATCACGCTTGCTCACCCATCCCTTTAGCAATGAAATAAGAACAAAAAAGATGTTTCTAGGGATTCAATTTGCTGTTAAATGATGATCCTGAAAGTAGTTCCGGCAGTGCTAATGTGTTTTTACACTACAAGATTATCTGTTTGCAAATGTTGACATAGAGATTAATCCTCTGATAACAAATAGGGAAGTGGAGTATTCCTAAGTTAATAGAGCTTTCCCGTAATGAAATGTTTATCGAGATAAGGTTCAAAACAAAGGAACTGGCCAGTTTCGTTACCGGTGGGGTAGAGTAACCGTGATGGTAGTATTGTTGTGAAGTTTCTTTACAAAACTCATTTAGACGTTAAGTTGCATCCATCATTAAATTAGCGGTGTAAAATGTAACCCTACCCCTGGCTATTTAGTGAAACGTGACCCTCACTCTAAGGTAAGTTTGTAAAACCGGACCCTCCCCTTTACATCCGGCCAACCCCTCATAACTTAACTTGATAACCATATCGTGTTTCATTCCAGTCTGCGGTAGGCACTACGTGCATTGAAGGGATTAGGGGCATGTTGCCCTAAGCTAATCTGAGTGTGTCAGTAATTCAGTGTGGGGTGTCTGCTTGTTACAACAGGGGATTCAGAATTTACTTAATAAACACAGTAATAATACCTTTGATGATCATACAATGCATTGCTAAATAAAGGTAATTGTAAAAGCTAAACTCTTATTTCCTAATTAGTGTCTGCTGTGAGTCTATAATGAATCATCAGCTCTTGCTTGTCGTGCTTGAAATATCTTTCTGAGAATGTTATTTAAATGTTTCTTTTAAAGATTGCCAAAGTGCAATTTATGGCTGCAAATGAAGAGTCAATGGTCCATTTTGGTATAGGTATCAGTTCCAAGGTGGCGCACTTCGAAACTTGATGTTGAAAATAGTTCAGAATTTTATGTCCAAAAATGTTTCAATAATTATTCTTTAAGGGTAAGGTTAAACATGGTCGGACATTCCTAGAAAGTCCTTGAATATGAAAACCTCTTGGAAAGTCCTGAGACATTAATCAAATCTCCAACAATTTTTCATAAAGGATAAGTTGATCAGTCAGTGATCATGTTTGATGTTTGGTCCCTCTAGTAAACTGATGCTTTGAGTGAGGAATTGATGTTCAAGTGCGCAGGATTAGTTTCGTTTTCATCGATTTCTTGTAAACCTCTTTAATCATATTTCATACAGAATAAGTTGGGAAAATTTGAACTAACTGGTATCAATCCGGCGCCCCGAGGAGTACCACAGATCAAAGTCACATTTGAAGTAGACGCCAACGGTATCCTGAATGTGTCTGCTGTTGACAAGAGTAATGGAAAAGAAATTAAGATAACCGTCACAAATGACAAACGTGAGTAATCCTGAGCCGTTGTTCAGTCTGCTTTCGTCGAAACTTCTACTCTGATCTATTCAACGTCTTGTATTTAATTGCTCTTGCAGGTTGTGCATTCTCTATGAAGAGAAATATTGTTTTCTTAATTTTTTAATCTGTCGGTGTGATGTATAGCATATAGCATGGTTTAATAAGGCAAAAGGACATAGCTGTGCAGTATCAATGACTTTTAATTACGCTGGCATTGTCTTGTAGCGTGTCTGTCCAAGGATGATATCGAGCGACCTTTAGCCATGAACAAGCTGAAAAGCTATGCTTTCAACTTGAAGAACACTCTTAAAGATGAGAAACTGAAAGACAAAATCAGTGATGAAGATAAAATAAAGATAATTAATAAGGGTCAAGAAGTTATCTCCTGGCTGGACGGCAACCAGGTATGTGAATTTTGACATGTCAGGTGGTGGTTTATGGTGCATAGTGACTTGAAAGAAAGTGCGTTATGCAATTAGCAGCCTAAAGTAAGATATTTATCAATAATAATGATTGTTTTTGTCACTGAACATAGTTTTCGTAGATCTAGAGCTTAAGGAAGCAACACAATTCACAATCAATACATAGTGTAACACCAAAGTGACAGCTTTTTCGAGATGATCAACCACTTGTTTGTTACATTAATGTTTTGAAACTAGGAAAGACTAAAGGAAGTGTGCGTATATAAAGGGTAGGCAAATAGCGTTACAACTTTAGGAAGCAACAAAATTCGTCTACAGTGCACAGTCTTTGTTGATCCCATGGATAGCTATGGCATAACGAGCGACCAATTTTGTTATATATTCCATTAATGTTTGGGAAAGTGAGAAAAGACTTATCTAAGGAAGTAGGCTTATGTTCAGAGCAAACAAATAACATTTGTTCCAAATTCTCTCCCACAGAATGCAGACAAGGATGAATATGAAGAGAGGCTAAACGAACTGGAATTGGTAAGCAAATCTATCATCAATAAGGGAGTGATCAATTCTTCAGCCTGGGAGGGGCCGCTGGATTATTTTTTTGCCTGGCTGACCCCTATTCAAAGTTTCGAAAACAGGATGGCCCCTCTCACTCGAACGTGTCAATTACACGGTTAGAGGTGTTTCTGTGTTCAGTCCATCGGTATACGATATATTATATATATATATATATATATTATATATATATATATATATATATATATATATATATATATATATATATCGTATACTCGTATTTTGCGCGGAGCCGCACAACTTCGAGCCGAAGCCAAGAAGTTGTGCAGCTTCGCGAAAAACACGAGTATACGATGAGGTCAAACAGACAAAAATACTATGGAATTATATACTTTATCACATGAACAGTCTTATTATTTTTCTTTGGACGTACATTGATCAAAATTATTGTAACAAATGCATGGATTTCGTTGCACTTTGTGTTTACGGAATGTTTTGAGTGATGAAGGAAATTTATCGCCTGCCAATACTCTTTGCCGAATTCGAAGATTAAAATACGGTACTCATTTATTCAGTTGAACTTACGCTGAGGTGTAGTTTTCGGGTTTTCGCCAACGGAATCGCCATGTACGACGTCCACATTGTACCTTACGACTTAACTGGGAGCAACATCGTTTATATTAGCAATTAAAAAAAACGATCGACGGTATCCCCATTCGACTCTTGGGAATAGATATAAATTTACCGACTCAAAATTTCGTTGAACATGGCTTCTATGTTTCAATATCTGGATCTGTCAAGTCACCTTTTTGTAAAAATGTCATGAGAGCATGGCATTGATCACCACTAATCGGTCTGTGTCGCGACTTGCCTGTATAAGCGGTACCATGCAGAAAAAAGGTTCCAATTGATGACATACAACTGGGGTAATATGGATTTTGTATCTGTGCTGGTGTACATCACACACACACAAACACACACACACATTTTTTTATTGGTATATTTAATGAAATTGTTAACATAACGATTGTAAGATAGGGATTTCAAAGTTTCCATTTAAAAGTTTGAAAAGAGCATTTTGAATGAGCTGTTAATGTATTTCACACATTCTATGTACTTTCTATGCAAAACCAAAGGGCAAGAACTGATTTACATATTAAATGGATGTCAATAATTAAAGTCAAAGAGAAAAAGGCAGTGAATCAAAATCTTTATTAGGTGTTTAGACTTGCCAGCCATTCAATAACATTTCAAGAGAAGCGATACAGAGCTAATTCTATAAGTTGTAGCCAAATCCGATGTGCACAGTGCCTGAGAGGACCCTTTATTTAACTTTGAAACCATAAAAGCCCAGAAAATAATGACAAAATTGCATTTCGTTAACTATTATTTTAGTCATGAATTCTCGAAGTATACAGATGTCCTCGTGGGAAATTACAGTGCTCGATGCTAAAGCCGAGAGTTAGAAATAGTAACACAAAATTACTTCAAGTACAAAGAAGTAATGATATCTCTAACTTAAGTTTCATGCATTCTGCAATCTTCAGACAGAAGAAGTGAAAGGATTCTTAGCTCGACAGTCTTATATATCATGTATTATCGGGACGTTCCATTCAATTTGTAGGTGTTGTTAAAATTTGATAAATAATATTTGTTTTGTTGGCAACATTTTGAAACCAACTCCGCGCGTTTGTTTAACAGCATAGATTTGTCAGCATTGATAATGTTTAGTTTTTCTGATATACAAAGATTACATGGCTTGCTTATGGTTAGAGTATCTTGGTACTTTGTCAATGATGACCACGCAATGTCAGAGACCTGGTTCTTTTGTCTCAAGGACCAAATGTACTCGGACAACTTCGTGCAGTGACGATATCTTTCATTACGGAACGATTGCATGTGATTAGCGAAGCGCGTCTTGAAGGTGTTATCAGTGTGTCCGATGTCTGACTCACTGAGTTGTCAATGAGGAAATCAAGCGTACTGAAAATGTTTTTCTTGGTATAAAAAACTTTAGCCTTAGTGGTATTTTTAACAAAATATGTAGAATTATACCCTAATAGTACATATTTGTAATGGGGTGAACCGTTTTTGTAGAAAATGCTTGGTTGATGATGTTTCCAAGCGTTCTTTCAATTTATCACGTGGTATTGTGGTATGCAATGTTGAAAAATCGAAAGTTTTAATAGATGTTAGTTTTGGAACAGATCTTTATTTCAAATTATCAAAGAATTCCTTAGAATCTTTTGATATTCACAATTGATTTATACCACCCGAGAAAAGACAACATCACAGTATGCTTGAAGTCCCCGTTTAACGGCACAAAGAACAGACGTCAGTATCTTTGAAAACTTTGTTGTTGAACAATTTGAAGATCCTGCAATAAACCTAGCTTTGTATGGTGTTTTGTGGAGTTTTGGTATCCGGAATAAGCTAGGCAACGTATTGTGGTCATCCTTTGTTTTAATATTAAAATTATCCATGCTTGACCTATGGTTTACCAAAATTTTAGATTTGTTGACAATTTCTTGTCTGTAAGTGGAGTTGGTGGAGATCTTAGTTACACCAAGTTAGGCTATAATGCATTCAAAATAATACTTCTTACAGACAAATACAATGTTATTGGCAGCTCTATCAGCAACATATTTGTCATGAATATCATTCAACAGCATCCGGCTTTAAATACTGAATAGAGTCATCTGCAAATATGTGATTTAAGTCGACCAATACGGCCACGGTTTATTTTCCTCAAAGATTTGACCAATTCTGACAGTGTGTCTAGCTGTATATCCTCCTTTTTAGCCCAATTTCCTTGCATATTCTTCAACAGAGTGCATAATGATCTTAAAATTATGGTTCCAGTTGATCCTGCGAGATTCTCTGAACTTGGGTCCACAAGATAATATCTTACAAAGTTGGTGATGTTCAACAAAGTTCAGATCACCGGTGATGAGGTGGCCAACCGGAGTATATTTAAGGAAATGTAGAGCAGTCACAGAATGCAGGTGTTTGAAGGAATTCATCAATTTTAAGTGCCGAAATGACTTATTGTAATTGATTATTTTATTGGAGATTGTCTTGGTTTACCAATATGACGGAATAGGTACAGACTGGTTCTTAAAGTATACAGGTATAATTGATGTAACCTTTTTTGTGGTGAAGTATATTGCTGATATTAATGGAATCAATTCCTTTGTTTGTAAAGGAAAATGTATGAAATGACGATGGTCATCATTCATAGGTTCAGCACGAGCAGACTTAACAGTCTGTACATTGCAATATCAGCAATAGTACCGACCAGTCTGAACGGTTGTCTGTTCGGATCTGTCAAAGACAATCCCAATACATAGGCATGCAACCGTCTCAAGTCCTTGACGCAAAGAGCAAATAACGAAGTACGAATGTGATGGATACCTAAAGGTTTCTGTAATAGAAGAAGCATTTCATGAAATTTGTCATGAAAGTTGGAGGTAGATGTATTCAATTTAGGCCGATGGTAACGCGTATGACTACGTCTTCTACGGACAGAAGACTCAAAGAGGCCCATCACATTCACATCTTTGATGTTGTCATTACAACCATAAGGCATTGCGGTACCTAACTGTCTATTCTAGTGGTGTTCTCTCTAATTACGGAATGGTGAACTGAGTGTGGGGCTGTTGAATATGGACACGCATAGACAAAGTGGAGTGATCGTCTGATTAAAATGCTTATAAAGTTGCATGTCCAAAGGTCGATTCACTCCAATGCGATGTCCGTTCATTCTAGATCGTAAGCTGTTTCCAGTTTCACAAAATAAATGAACTCACACAAAGAACACTCAATTTCATAGATAAGGCTTTTTGGTAGTCCTATACTCAGAGAGTCCAGACATCATGTAGAATAGGTTTTCCATGTCAAACTACCACTAAAATGTTCAGTTGAAATAATCATGCTTCAAGTTATGTAGTTTTTAATGCCACACTTTGTGATAGAGCCTGTATAATCACAAACAGTTAAATATGATTTTAAACAGTCAGTCAGTAGCAATTTTCATGGTTTAATTGTCTGGTAGCTTCCTCAATTTCTATGATAAAAATTGCCCTCTGATAGCACGTATGAGGTCTTAGTAACATCCCGAAGGATAATCTGAGGGAGACAGTTTTTTGAGCTACTGTGTCCTTTGTAGCTGGTTGGGACCTTGTTAACCGAGCGACGTCCCAGCCAGTATGACTATATCTCTCATACAGTCATTCATTATCATGTACAAGTACCAGGTGGATGATGCCCTCGGCGACAATATGTCCATCAACAGGAGCATCGACCTAGTCATAGTAAAATAATCGCAATCATACCAATCCATAATCCGAAAACACAAGGTCAGAATTCGTAATACAATAGTTGTAAACATTGACACAAAACAGAACAGAACAGAGAGTACATAACCGGTAAACACAAGCAAAGTCAAATTCATCAAAGAATGATATATGGACCTCTGGCCAAAAGACCAAGAAGTGATGTCGGTGTTGCGCCCAAAGCGCACACTGAAAAATGCAACCGAATGATGAAATTTGTGCACGATACATTTTATGCAAGTATTTGCCTATATCGAAATTCAAAAACACACTGACCCCAATTGGCTAGTTCAAAAACACATTGCCCCCCTCTTTACCAAAGGTAAAAAAATAAATAAATGAATCCATCCATGAATCCATGTCCCCCCCCCCCCCCCAAGGCTGAAGAAACTGATCCAGCATAGATGATGGTGTACATGTTCAAATGTTAAAAGTTTCTTGGTGGATGAATGGAGAGCACGAAATGGAATATAAGGCTTGAGTAGATCACTGATCTAATAATAATAATAATAAGAATATTTAATTCTTAAAAAACGCACTCCACAAACGTCTCAGTGCGCTGAACACAAGTATTTAACAGATACAAAAACAGCTAAAAAACTCAAAAAACTACAATTACAAGTAAAACTTAGTAAAAAGGTGGGTCTTCAAACAACGTTTAAAAGAAGTTACATTTCTGGCACAACGAATTTCTGAAGGCAGTGCATTCCACAGCAAAGGAGCACATACCGAAAATGCTCTCTGACCGTAGGACTTATTAAAATAGCCGCGAGGAGTGACACGCAATTTCTCAGAAGATCGCAGATTTCTTGTTGGTACATACAGATCAATTAAATCTTTCAGATAAAGCGGTGCATCACCTCTAACAATCTTAAAAGTAGTCAATAAAATTTTGAAATGTATACGAGCTTTCACAGGTAACCAGTGTAAATCAATGAAAACAGGAGTGATGTGGTCATATTTGCGTGTACCTGTGACGAGACGGGCTGCTGCATTTTGAACAGACTGCAGACGGATCAGCTGGTCATTTGAAATGCCATAGAACAGACTGTTACAATAGTCGAGTCTAGAGGTAACGAATGCATGGATGAGTTTCTCAGTAGTGGGCTTGTCGAGTAATTTACGAATTTTACCGATTCTTGATAAAGAGAAATAAGCATTCCTACAAAGCTGACTGATATGTTCACACATAAAACCATCCCTGTTGAGAATAACACCAAGATTCCGAACGAAAGGAGAGGGAGTGATGTTAAGTTCACCTATCCCGAGGCTATTCAGTTCTGCCATATCGTGTTTTAAGCGTGATGAAAAATGAATAACTTCAGTCTTGTTATCGTTCAGCACCAGCATTTACTTCTCATCCATCCGCGAATATCATCAACACACGTTTCAACACCGGCACTTACTTCGTCAGGTTTATTGCAGATAATGTACGTATGTGTATCATCAGCGTATATCATGTAGTCAAGATTATGGCCGACTATAATATCCTCTAGTGGTGCTGTGTAGAGCGTGAATAAAATTGGCCCGAGGACAGATCCCTGTGGAACGCCATACTTCACTTGCAAATTAGGAGAAAACACAGTTCCAACCTTGACACGATGACTGCGATCAGAAAGATATGATCGAAACCATGAAAGTACTGTACCAGTGATGCCAAATCTAGATCGGAGGCAATGTAATACAATACCGTGGTCGATCGTGTCAAATGCGGCGGACAGATCAAGCATGACGAGAAGAACATCCTTCTTTTGATTCAGGGCAAGCATAATGTCGTTGTGGACGCGTAGTAGAGTAGTCTCAGTGCTATGGTTGGCACGATATGCACTCTGACATCTTGTGAAAAGCTGAAACCTGTTGAGATGATCGTACAATTGTTGGCAACTATAGGCTCAAGAACCTCTGATAGGAAAGGTAAGTTGGACACTGGTCTGTAGTTCTTCAAAATATTCTGGTCGAGATGTGATTTTTTCAACAATGGCCGAATAATACCTGATTTGAAGTGACTTGGAACGATGCCAGATGAAACTGATGCGTTGAAAAGTTGAGTAAGGAATGGTGCGAGCTGATTGATAGAATCTTGAACGATCTTCGATGGCAACACGTCAAGGTCACATCATTTTGAGGACGACCGCTTATTAGTGTAGTAACATTGTCAACTGATACTGCATCAAAAATGCTGACGGTGTGACTCTGTAACACATCGTTCTTCCTGGCGTCAGAGCATTCACCTGGGCATTCTCGAAGTTTGGAAATCTTGGACTCGAAGAAGTTCAAGGATTTTGTTGTACTAAGAATCTGGTCATGAAGCAAAATTTTGCAGTCAATCCTCAGACGAACGTAACCAATGAAGATGGATGGGAACTTGCATGATTGACGCAAATGTTCTGGTGCTTGTGATTATTTTCGCTGCTGCATTTTAAGCTCATTAGTTGTAACATGCCTATTGTGTTATGTGAGAGTCCACACAGAAGTGAAGTACAATAGTAAAGTTCTGCGGTCAAAGTTGAATGTCTTAAAGTTTGGCACGCTTCGTTAGTAATGTAGCTTCTTATAGCTCCAGTACGGCGGAGATGGCTGCAGATTGATCTGCAAGTGTAGGTGTTGTGCTGACTGAACATGTGATTTTTGTCGATGGCCACTTGAAGCGAATCAAAAGGACTTCTTTATTAATATCGTTAAGCTGTAGTTTATTGAGATTCATGCATTCCTTGTTACAAATACACGTTTCGACAGAGGACAAGGCTACAGGAGAGTCACGATGGGAAATGAATGATGAAGCTGGTTATCGTCTGCACACCTGTGGAAGCTAAGATCATGCTAGTGAACAAACTTTTCTTGATGAAACTTTCAGCCATTCTCTTACTAAATCAAGAATAAAGACCGGGGTCACAGTGCAAATTTTGGCACTAGAGAAAAAATAAACTATGACTTAAAATTCAAAATGACCGTCATCCCTGTGTTAACTCTATAGAGAAAAAAATAAACATTTTCGATTTTCGAAAAACTAAGACAGTGAAAAGTTTTCTTACACCAAGAGCTTAAAAATGAATCCCCAGAAGTGGTAGATCAGAAAAGAATTTTAAACGTTTGAGAGTCCCAATATCTGTCCCCGAGGCGCGCTCTACCTAAGCTAGTCGATTATTTGAAGAGTGATGATCTTCTCAAATACTTTGGAAGAGACATTGTAGATTGGAAACAGGTCAGAAATTCTTGAGAATGTTGAAGTTCAGTGAAGGTTTCTGAGGAGTGGAGTGATGACTGCAGACTTAAATAGCTGTGGAAGTGTGCCAGTTTGAAGATAAAGTTGACAGTTTTTGTGATAATGGAAGTAGAGAATCGAGAAATTTTGAGTAGTGAAGTTTGAGTTGGGCCAAGGCAGCATGATTTAGTTGGCGAGTTTATTGTGATTTTCCTGACATCCTCTCTTTGGACAGACTTGAATTGCGTAAATTGGATGTAATCAAGATTTCGAAATTGCTGTATTGTCTGGTTGATGTGTTCGAGTTGAGGTTGTGATGTTTGTCAGTGATTTCCTTTATAAAGTACGGGCTGAAATGCTGTGTAAGATCGAGAATAGAAGTATGGGTTGGTAGAGAGGTTTGCTCATTGTTGAGTGATGAGATGGCTTTGAACATTGTTCTCTGGTTATCTGCATTGTCTTTTATTAGGTTGGTGAAATAGTTATGTTTCGCCGTACGAATTAGCCTGTTGACATTACCACATTTATCTTTGTAGATTTGCGGGTGAATCTCCAGTTTAGTAGTACGTCGTTTGCGTTCTGATGACCTTCATTTTGTTAACCTTGCGTATTTCTGCGGTGAACCATTTTTATTTGGTCCGATGGTTTCGATGCGTTTTTGAGGGGTATGGTATGGTGATAATATTACTGGAGAAAACATCGGTGTCAATGGACTTGGTGGAACGATACAGGACTTAACGTTCTGAAGTGGTATTTTCTTTAGTTTAATTTTTGCATGGAAATGACTGTGATTAGAGAGATTTGGATGATGGACATCTACGGATTCGATGACAGACTCAGAGTTTGTGATGATTAAGTCCAGAATATGACAACAGATATGGTTTGAAGATTGTACCCATTGTTTAAGGCCGCAGGGGTCTATAACATCAGTAAGTTTCTTCGTTTCGGTATTTTGTGGGTCATCATGTGCCAGTTAAATCGACAACAATGAACAGGTAACTTTCACATGAACTGAGTCTTTTAACCAGGTTTCAGTCATAGAATGTTCTGTTCTGTGATGTAATCGGTAACGTTGCTTGCCTTGTTGCATATTGCCATTCAAGGTTGTAAGAAGGAGAGTAGTTTGTCTGAGGATAGACTTGCATTGGTCACTTGTTGACGACACTGAAGAAAACTGTTGTTGTTTGAAAGAATGTGTTTATGTAGCTGTGAAGCAGTTGAGGGGACTTTCTGCTGATAAGTGCCTGCCATGACACTACGACGAAAGGCTGGTTCGCTTGCAGATTGCAGGTCTTAATCACTTTCCAGTCTAGAGTTGGCAGTCTTTCATTGGATGATACTTTTTTCAGCAGATGTAGCATCTCACTTGAGTATTGAATAACGGTAAATAGAGTAAAAGCAGTGTCTTCACAAAGAGAATGTTCTTAATTATCATACGATTTGCATCAGGCAAAAGACCACTTGGAGAATAATTGCAATACAGACCTTCAGTGACAGCAAAAGTTAGAAGTGTCAAAATTTTCCAAATGGAAACTCCAGGAAGCCTAGTCAGCACAAAAAAGGTGTAAACCAGATGAAATATACAGAGGTCTATACAAGTCAGTCAACACTAATAGAACGTCCATAACAAAGTCAGGCCTCTCTGACCATGGCAAGAGGTAAACTGCCGAAATTGAAGAGCACGGTGGAGGCTGCCAGTAAGGAGCTCTACCATCTGCATTCAGAGGCTGTACGTTGTGATTAATATGTACCTTGTTAATAAAAATGATATGGATGAGAAAACAAGGAGCACAACAGTGTATAGTGTATGTAAACATGCTTCAAACAAGAAAGTTTGAGGACATTGTGGTCTCTCTCATTTCATAGGAACAACACAGACTTGTCCATTATCTATTTAGAGAATTAGTTGGCCCTTCATTATTTTCTCACGTGAACAAAAGTACATGGACAACATTATACAAAGATTACAACCATTAAATATAACATTTTTTCTAGACTTCTTAAAAGACGTATCAAACTCGATACAATAAATATTTTGTTATTATACTACTTAATTGATAGTCCATCTGTAAGTTACATGCAATTGAAGACTGTATTACAAGAATGCAGTGGAGGCATCATGACCAGTGGCTAGAGCAGTGGACGCACGATCACAGGATGGTGAGTTCGAGCCCCGGCATGGCCATGGTGTTGTGTCCTTGAGCAAGGCACTTTATTCCTCATTGCTTCTCCCCACCCAGGAGTGATGGGTACCTGGTAGGACAGTGGTTGTAATGAGTGCGTTTAGCTCTGCTGCGCTTATTTGCTGCACATGTGAGCTGTTGTTTGCTCCCCAGGGAGTTGAGTGGTATCATATTAGGTCCAGTGACCAGGGGTAATAATAATTGTAAAGCGCCTTGATCACATGTACTTGTGGATATGTGCGCTATATAAGAACCCATTATTATTATTATTATTAAACATTTAGTGAAGAAAAACTTCAATAAAAAATCGACTAGTGTGATCTTACTGTGCGTCGCTGCAATAACTTTTCTACTGCCAATAATAGGCATCCGTCCGCAGCTTCCAGAGCTCCATTGTCTGTTGTCATGCAGCATACAAATCCGTGTTATGGTCTACTGATATTTACAGTAAGAGCAGTTGCTGATCAGAATTCAAATGGCACCAATAGTAGCGAAAACATGAAACTTATATGTCTTTAAAGTTAAGGCCCTGCCATAAAGAAAAACCCTCACTTGTGCCAAAATATGAATGCATCTAGGCAAATAATAAGCTTTTTTGTTACATACAAGCATATGTATATAAAAAAAGCATGCAAATGTTGCTATCGTTTATTTCACAGTACTGCAGACTATAATGTTTCAAAACAATATGAAATTAAACTGGTCCAATAATCACTTTCATTCAAGGTAATACATTACCAGGTCCATGGGACATTTGAGATTTACAAATTTAAGTAGGACCATCCTGAACCACTGATAGTTAGTGGTGGTACGTACCAGGTGTCCGGAATGGGTAAGCGTACCCTGCTAGCATGCTACACCCGTCAGGATTGGTCCCAAAATTGTCTAAATATTGTATGAAGTGATACAGTATATGAATCACTGTTATAAGTCAAAGCCGGGAATGCTGTCGCTAATCATTTGAGTGACCGAGGTGTCATATTTGGCCACATGTCATTATATCGACCGTCGAACTTTTTGAAAGTCCTCACGAGTCTTTTGGATGTATATCCCTGTCTCACTATTTTTGATACTAATAAGCTGTGTCTCATTTGAAAATCCGCGTAGGAATCACAAGCCCTACAATATCTGAGAAGTTGAGACACATACACACCATAAGCAGGTGCAGATGGAATATTACTTGATAAGTGGGGATAATTTATGATTTCAAAATCAAAATCATCCCTTTGTCATACAGCTTAGTGTGTAGCCCATTAGTACCCACTTGCAGGAACAGATCAAGATATGAAGCTGAGTTCCTACTCTCAGTTGTTTCTTTGATTTCCAATTCATCAGGGTATATATGATGTAAGTAATTTGATATGTCTGGATTGTTTAGACTAATCAGATCATCAATATATCTGTGCGTGTTGTTAAAACGCCTTGCAAGTTTTTAGACCCTGCTTTGTAGAGAGATTGTAGGAACTCTGCTTCATATGAATAGAGAAATAAGTCAGCAAGAAGTGGTGCACAATTTGTACCCATTGGTATGCCGATAGATTGTGAAAGGTCATACCACCAAACTTAACAAATATGTTGTCGATTAAGAACTTAAGCATGTTTATAATGTCTTCATCTGTGTATTTGTGCTGGGCATCTATGTTGTTACTAAAATAACCTGACCCATGTTTGATGATAATGTATTGGTACCTTCTACTGCCATTTTTATGCAGGAAAACTTGTTTAACAAGAGATGACAGCCTTGTTTTAAGTTTATCGTGGGGAATTGTGGTGTATAGTGTGGAAAAGTCAAATGTTCTGATTGACCTGTACTTGTTTTTCTTGACTCTTAAATCAGGCAACAATTCCTTGGAATTTTTTAATATTCACATTTGATTCAACCCACTCGTTTCATACACTTTGTCACAATATCGAAAAAGACCGTTTTTGATGGTTGTTAAAATTATAGTCAATAATTGTGACAGATGTTTAGTAGTGCATTTGCTTGATCCTGCAATAAACCGATGTTTGTAAGGGTTCTTGTGCAGTTTAGGTATCCAATACAACATAGGCAGTGTTTGTCCTTCTCTTTCAAAGGAATGCCAAAGTCACTGAGTATAGATGAATGGTTTGAAAAATATCTTCATCAGAAAGGGAGGAAAGAGTATAGGTTGTATTACTCTTATCTGAATGAAGATTTAATTCATCTATTATACACTGGATATAATAATTCCTACAGACAAAGAAAGACAAGTAAAGACATTCATTTAAATGATTAAGTGCGTTGTAAACTTGAGTTGTGGAGCACAGTTTGCATTGAAAGTGTATCGTTCATCTAAAGCATCGTAATAGGTCAGACTTAAAAAAAAGGGAAATTGAAACACAATGTTCTATGTCATACCTACATTGAGAAATACTAAGCATGGAGTCTCCCCTAATTTTCTCCCTGTTCAATCAGTCATTAATTCACTTGTCGGCAATACTCAATACTCAATAGTTTGAAATTTGACATTATATAGTCAAAATTCCTGACTGAAGAATATCAGACAAAATAAAAAGCAGAAATTATTCTAAGCGTAGTTTTCCAGTATAACATGTCTGTTTGGATAACATTCGTTCATTCTATTGTTCTGATTATGCTTTGCGAGACACAGTCCAAAATGTCCGTGGATTATTTATAGATTGATCACGTTTTTGTCCAGCCGTCCGCAGTTTCAAAAGTAGAAGGCGCTGTTTGACAACATTTGGTGAAATAATTGACTCATTGAAAAGACCGAGCAAATTGTATTTTGAAATGTTGACTTTACAACATGAAATTCCTTCACTTTGATGTTGACTATGAAGAACAAAACTCGTATAAGGTCGCCTTGTCTTTAGCGGGAATCTGCATATATTTATGTGTACTGGACTCTGGTCAACATCACCCGGTAAAGGGAAAGGGGTACTCCAAATATTTTCATATATTTCATATTCATGAATATTCCAGGAACACAACGATTGTCAGAGATTTCTCGACGAATTTTCGTGAAGATTTTCCAGAATGGACATAATCTTTGTCATTGACCCTGGCGTTTTACTTGCTCCCATGTCAGCGATTTGGAGTGTATCTAATAGATCGATTTGTGGTGTGGTCTGGCGTGTGTCAAGTTTTTTCATTCAAAACTTCTTTTTCGGAAAGTCCTTTTCTGTAATTGCACCATCGAAGGTTTTTAGTAAACGCTGCCACCCTTCCCAGAAAAGTATTACAAGTTTCTTTAGAATAAAATCCGATGGTACCTTATATTTGTAGTAGTTTTTAGTAATATTTGATTCTATCTTGCTACACGTTGCAGGAGGATTAGTTAAATAGCAGGATTTTCCTAAACTGTCGATTGGCATACTTTTTGTTAATGCTCCTAGATGGCCAGCTATTCCATTGTACCTCAACACCTTGCCTATCCATTCTCTGTTGGTCGGCTACCATCTGGTGGTAAAACATTTCCTAAGCACCAGTCTGTTTTTCTTGTCTTTGTTTCTTCGCTCCCTGTTATCAAAACTATCTCAATCTTTCATGCTCCTCTTTGTTCATCAACCTTGACTTCTGCACCTCTAGCTTGATATCTTAAGTTGTCATGCCTCTCTTTGCTCCTTGTGACTTTTACACCTGTCCCTCGATTTCTTAATCCACAATGCCACTCTTTTTTCTCTACAGTGATATCTTAATCTCTAATGCCTGCCTTTGTGCTATGACCTAGGATTTTCACACCTCTACCTTTAAATACAGTCCACTCATGCTAGCAACTCATTCTGCTCCTTATTGCTGCCACTCTGGATATCTCACTTCCTCACTGCACTGCGCCAATAGCCAGGCAACTAAAATGTTGACAATGCCTCCAGCATGGTCAAAGAGATCAGCTCACTAGCCAACCTGCCTGCAAGCCAGATAACACCGCCACAGTCCACTGAGATTGCAGATCTGCAAGTAGCAGTGCCAGAGGCCGACCCTGCAAGACTAGCAACGTCAGTGCTTGTAAGACAACAGTCAGCAGCTGCTCTGATTTACAAACCATAATCATGGAGGAAATCGAAGCCATCTTTTCTCCCCTGTGAACTTCTGAAAACCAAGTGACCACTGCTATACCTAGCTACGTTGACTCATCACCCAAACTATAACGTTTCAGGGCACTGTTACCAGCATTGAACTCAACATTTCACACCATTGACACTAAAGCACGACCCGACGTCATCAACAACCCCGTTCAAACCCTTCCTGACAGCGGCTTACATGCCATAAACCCTGACCCCATCATGTCAGTACATTCGGCATTAGGGGCAAACTCACTTCCGTTCGAATTATCATGGCCACCGCCATTTGCAATTAAATTGTTGCTAACAGAGGTCATTTGCTCGGGAATCACTTTCAAGTGGTACCGAATGCCCCTTCACCTGATCTTCATCTTCCTTACATAGACCAGCAAATACTAGCCAACCTTGCAACAAGAGTATGTACATCCATCCAGGGTAAGTACATCCATCTTTCTGACCTCAACCCCGACAACCTAAAGCTAAACGCACTGTAGATAGTCAATTGTCATATTTCCTTAGATCAAATAATTCAAATCATTGCAACAGTTGAATAGCAACCAAATTGCAATCCATACATACCTTTGTTAGTTGGCTAGCCATATTCGGAGCCTTCTATGCCAACCACGTTTACTCCTTCACAGAAGATGCCGTTCACCGGATTAATTTCATCCTTTTCATTGATATGCAATAAAAACAATTACAAACCTGAAGCTCGGCTTTCATATGATAAAACATTCTGTCTTTATCTGGAATTGCTAAGCTGGAATACACCTGACCTCGAACATGATTACACATTTTTCAAGCAAAATCCTCACTTACTCCTGCCATTATGCCATGAATGCAACAGAGGCCAATCAGCTCGACTACTGACCTCATCATCAAACACCAATATCAGCAAGAAACAACAATCAAATATGTAAGGATTACAACCATGGCATCTGTAAATCAGCCTGTCCCAGAAATCTAATTCACATTTGCAAAAATCTGTTTCAACTACGGCCACACCGCAGATACTCACAGCAATGAACAACAAGAGGATTCTTCGTCATTTTTGGCCAATGGAAACAAGCAAACTACACCTCAGCCCTTTCGCCCACCTGACCAAGACAACAGATAAGATCATAACCATGTTCTCAACAACACCTCTTTGATCTGACGTCTTTGCAAGTGAATCACACAACCACCCAGACAAATCGTTCGTCGCCTACATACTATACAACGTTTCCTATGGTGTACACATTGGCTTCACTGCATTGCCATCATGAAAGAAGTTAGACTAAGGCATAACATGGGACCATTCTCAAAACCACCATTATCGAACTGTGTTGTAAACTTTCTTTGGTTGAGTAAAAAGGGTGGCGCCTCTTTGTTCATCAACCTTGGACTTTTATAACTCCTATTTGAAATCTCAAGTCTCCATCGACTCTTTGTTCCTTGTCTTGTGACTTTTACATCTGACCGTAGATTTCTTGATCCACAAGTGAAGTAACGTATCGAACTTGTTCGTCGTCGTGTAGTACTTAGCGAGTTAAAAGCGAGGTCACTTACAGCCTAGTCAAGCTCTGCTATGTCAGGGGAACCGAACGCGGTACGCGAACCTAAGCACTCGACCGAAAATCGTTAAAAGCGAAGATCATCGGCTATAACTTGAAACCCGAACGATCAATCGACGATCCTAGGTCAACATCCTCAGAAAGTGACACCCACTCTAGTTCGGAAAGTGACAATTCTAGCTTTGATGACGAACTTCAAATTCCTCTTGCCGATCGATCATGCCTGTCAACCCGTGCATGGAGAGTCTGCAGTCGCTGCGAAATAATGGTTATGCCAAAGGAATTCCGCTGTTATAAAGAGATGGACATTGTTTTTGAAATTTACGAGCATTTGAAATGTGCTACAGAACACTCTCATTTAGCGATGATTTGTTTAGGACCGGCCGTCCTGTCTACAGCGTACGTAGACAAGTCTTCCATATATACAAGCAACGCACTGGAAATGCCCAGGACAAACTCACGAACAGGTTAGTAAATTAACGCTTATATTTCATTGTATCATGTTTTAATTTGCGTTTGGTTTATAGTCGCCCTATTAACCATACCTAAAAATCGTTTGAAAGCAATTTACTGCCATCATTCTCATTCCGTCCTTCAACAGTGCTAAATATCAAGATCTGTTTACAAGTGATTTTCAGTGGAGACGGTTCACTGAAAAGAAACCATGCGTTATATACATACTGAAAAGTACGGCAGTAATTGACTATTTATGGGTTTGCCATGTCTATCTCGTCTTTTTTAACATATCATGTACACTGACGTCGAGTCCCATGGTTTTTGTTATCAGATTGTACTGTTTGGTGGCATACAGGTTATTTATCCAGTTGGCATATCAAGGTGAACGACTCTGCAAGCATAACAGACGCGTGGTAATATCTTGTGTTGCATCCATGATACGCAGAAGAGAGCAGGAGATACACCAGTTTCAAGGAAATCGAGGAAGCCATGAAGTTCGATTGAAATTTAAGTTTTTTAAAATGATCACCTTTTACAATAATATACCATTTCTTTTTTTAATTTTGAATTTAAACCATTCATTTTGCCAATGTAACTCTGAATGTTTGTCACTGTGTAAATCAATCACCCTACAAATCTAGCCCAGTCATTTTTAGCTCACGTGTTGTCGTACGTGAGCTTATATCGTAGCGATGTCTGTTTGTCTGTCCGTGTATGTGTGAGAGTGTGTGTGTTTGTCTGTCTGATTACACAATAACTCAAAACAGGCCTGAACAGATTCAACTCAAGATTTGGTAGACAGGTACTGTGTGCCAATTCCAAGAACTGATTAGATTTTAATTGGTGTTGCTTGCATATTAATGAAGTTATGAAACATCATTTTTTTCACACCATGGTTTCCCTATGGAGACAGTAATGACAGTGACAACATATATCAAAAAATAATGCATAAAATTTCATGAAACTTTTAACTGATGACAATCTCAAAACATTGTTATGATACCTGGGTATCATGTCAATTATCTGTTCATTTGCATATTTACTGACTTTTGTAATCAGTGATATAACTCCGGAACTCCTACACCAAATTTGATGATACCTGCTAACGTGCTACAAATATTGATTTGAGAGATAAGTAAATGTACAGAGAAGCGTTGAGTAGTGTCAAATTAAGATACAGCTTATTTGCATATTTAATGAAGTTTTGTAAATAGTCAACTGCACCAAATTTGATGAAATCTTCTGCAGATACTTGTCCGAGAGATATCTGACTGCGTTGTGAAGCATTTAATATCACCAGTTAAAATAGCCAGGTACTGGTACAATTCTCTCCAATTACAGACCAGTCAGTAACTTAAGCTTTGTATCAAAACTTGTTGAGCGGGTCGTTGTTGACCAATTAACAGCTTACATGCAAGCAAATGCCCCATTACCTGTGTGTCAATCTGCATACAGGCAATATCAGTCAGTAACTTAAGCTTTGTATCAAAACTTGTTGAGCGGGTCGTTGTTGACCAATTAACAGCTTTCTCGTACGCGCAAATTCGATCATGTCACACCCGTTCTCAAAGATTTACATTGGTTACCTGTAGAGGCCCGCATCAGATTTAAAATTCTTTGCTTACATTCAAAATTATCCATGGAAATGCACCTATTTATCTGAAAGATTTATTAGATTTATATGTACCTGCCAGAGACCTGCGATCGAGTGACAAATTATGTTTAACCCAGCCCCGTGGCAACTTTAACAAGACATATGGACAGAGAGCGTTTTCAGTATGTTCACCCTTACTATGGAATGATTTTCCATTTGAAATTAAGACCGCCAGAAGTGTAGATAGTTTTAAGCGCAGTTTGAAAACCTACCTTTTTACTCAGTTTTATTTGTAATTTTCTGTTTTAATTTTTTAGTGTGGTTGTATTCTTTTAAATTATTTTATACAGCTATGTACAATGTGCTGAGACGTATGTGTAGTGCATTTTAAACAATTTTTAATAATAATAATAATAATAATAATAATAATCATAGAACTGAGACTGTACTCAGCAGGGTAACAACGTTCAACATATTTTAGTGTATGGGGAAAAAACAGTTGGCACTGATCGTGTTGCTGGATCTAAAGGCTTCCTTTGACACAGTAGATCATCAAATATTGCTCCACACTATAAAAGCTGAATTTGGATTAGATTACACAGTTTTGAATTGGCTTGCATCTTATCTGAGTAAAAGAGTACCGATATCCTATAGTTTTTTTCTGAAAAGTGTGGTATAAGATTAGATGTTCCACAGTTATCTTGCCTTGGACCCGTTCTGTTTACAGCTTATTCGAGTACATTGTTCAACGTCATAAATAAACATTTATTGTGCAGTCATTGTTATGCAGACGATACACAGCTGTTGAAAGTGTTTGCACCGAGAGCTGATGATCAAACCACAGCAAATGAATTTGTAGAAAACTGTGTTTGTGATATTCAAAATTGGATGTTCGAACATAGGTTAAAACTTAATGATAACAAAACAGAAGTTGTGATTTTTGGTACCAAACAACAGCTCGCAAAATTAACTTGTGACTATGTTCAAATTGGTAATGACAGAATCAAAATTGTTAACAAGGTTCGTAATTTAGGAGGATATCTTGATTCGACCATGTCGACGGAGCACCATGTCAACCAGATTTGTAAGAAAGCGAGTCACAGCTTATTCAACCTCCGACATATTAGTCATTATTTGAATCAAGACACTACTGAAATTCTTGTTCACGCTCTCATTAGCTTCCACCTCGACTACGCCAATTCAATCTTATACGGAATTCCAAATCAGCATTTTAATAAATTACAACGCGTTCAAAATGATACAGCAAGAGTGTTAATGCGTTTGAGAAAGTATGATGGTGTGACTGACTCACTGATCCAACTACACTGGCTTCCAGTAAAGGCCAGGGTTAATTTCAAAATTATCTTGCAGGTCTTTAAGGTTCTAAATGGTATGGCACCACAATATATTTGTGACTTGGTAGAAAGAGTCAGCGCTAATGGGTATAATCTGCGGATAAATTCCGGTATGAATATTGTTGTACAAAGATCTTTCAACAAATATAATGATGGAGCATTTGCAGTTTGTGGTCCAAGGTTACGGAACTCACTCCCACTTGAATTAAAGTGCATAACGGAAATTCAACCTTTTAAATCAAAATTAAAAACATTTCTTTTTCAACAATTATATCAACTGCACTGATTACTTTTAATATTATTGGACATTTTATGAGATTTTAGCTGCGCTGTCAGCGACACGGAGCTTATCAAATAGGCTGATTTTCCATCGTTGTCTGTTGTCCGTCGTTGTTGTCCATCGTCGTCCGTCAACAATTGCCTTCTCCTCTAAAACCGCAAGTCCAATTGCTTTTAAATTTTATATGCACTTCACTCGGGGTGACCTAAGTGTGTTCAAATCGTGGTGAAATTTTGCATATTTGTATTTGGGGGGCATTTTTTGGTGTTTTTGGTAAAAAATCTTCTCTGAAAGCGCTTGTCCGATTGCTTTGAAATTTAATATGCAGTTTACTTAGGGTGACTTCAGCCAGATTTGTTCAAATCGTGGTGAAATTTGCATATTTGTATTTTTAAGGCAATTTTTGTCGGTTTTGGTAAAAAAATCTTTAAAAATCTTCTTCTTCAAAACTATCCGTCAGATAGCTTTGATATTTGGTACATATGTCCCTAATGATGATCTATTTCAGATTTATTCAAATTGTGCAAAAATATGCAAATTTGCATTTTAAGGCAATTTTTGCCATTTTTTGGCAAAAAATGTAATTCTCAAAAAGTACTGGTCTGATAGTTTTGAATTTTGGTATATAGGTTTCTATAGATAAACTAAGTAATATATATTGAATTTCTGATGAAATCTGTAATTTTGTATTTTTGGGCAATTTTGCCATTTTTGGTCAAAAAATGTGTATTTCCAAAACTACTCATCTGATAGCTTTGCAATTTGGTATACAGGTTCCTAAAGATCACCTTAATGATATTTATTGAAATTATGATGAAATCTGCAATTTTGTTTTTTTAGGCAATTTTTGCCATTTTGGGTCAAAAATGTGTTTCTCAAAATGTACTGGTCTTATAGCTTTGAAATTTGGTTTACAGGTTTCTACAGATGAGCTAAGTAATATATTCAATTTCTGATGAAATCTGCAATTTTGTATTTTTGGGTCAATTTTTGCCATTTTGGTCAAAAAAGTGTATTTCCAAAACTACTCATCTGTTAGCTTTGAAATTTGGTATACAGGTCTCTGTAGATGAACTAAATGATATTTATTGAATCTTCCATTTTTGGTCAAAAAACGTGTTTCTCAAAAAGTACTGGTCTAACAGCTTTGAAATTTGGTATGCAGGTTTCTATAGAGAAACTAAATTTATTCTGTTGAAATGATGATGAAATCTGCAATTTTTATTTTGGGGGGCAATTGTTGCCATTTTTGGTCAGAAAATTTTATTCTAAAAAAATACTCATCAGATAGCTTTGATTGATGTGTTCTTAGGGATGATCCGATGTGATATATCCAAAGAATGATGAAATCTTCAATTGTGTATTTTTGCAGTTATTTTAGCCACTTTTTTCTGGCCACTGCATTGAGCTATCAAAGATTTCCACCTTCTTAATCAACATGTGTCAAAAATAGTTATTCTCTACATAAACACAGAAGAGCTATATCGGCCGCTAGGTCGCTTGTTGTTTAAATCTTGTTTTGTATTTTTATTATATGCATACTTTTTATTGTTTTACTTGATGTAAAGCGCTTTTTAATATTTTGTTGTAGAAAAAGCGCTATAGAAATATATTAAACATTAAACGTTAATAGTATGGAATAATATGAGGATTAATTTACATATTTAATGAACATTAAATATTAGCAATATAACTTTAAAATTATGACACCACATTTGGTATACAAGCTACATATATTGATCTCATAAATATGTAATTGTCGCATGAAGCACCATGCGGTGTCAAGCTATTGAGTAGCTCATTTGCATATTTCATTGAGTTTTGTAATCAGTCATATAACTCTAAAATGACTGCACCAAATTTAATGAAATCTGCGGCAGATTCCCATCAGACAGATATCTGACTGTGTTAAGAAGCATTAGTAGTGTAAAGTTATTTAAGGATTCATTTGCATATTTAATGAACTTTGAAAATTAGTATTTTAACTCTGAAAATATGTCACAATGGGTTAAACCGGCTACGGATATTGATCTAATAAATGTCGTGTGAAGCAGTGTGCAATGTCAAGTTAATTAAGGGTTCATTTGCCTATCTAATGAAGTTTTGTAATGTTGATATAACTCTGTAATTACAGCATTAAATTTTAACACAATTGGAACTATTTTGTGATGATAAGATGAACAGTAAAAGTCACAGAATATGCTCTCTAAGAGAGGGTTTACTCAAAGCATTTAGTAATTATCAATTTTTCTAGTGAAAATATCAAAACTGTAATTATCGAATTAAATGTTAAAGTAGTATTAAAAAAATGTAGTATTTAAAGCCATCTGCTTTTCAAAAATTGTAAATTTATCCTTTTTGACAATTTTTAAGGATATTTCATCTCATTGATACACATTCTTGAAATGTCAAGATTAAAGGTCAAAACTTGATGATTGCTGTATTGTTTAGAGGACCTGGATGCATTTGAAGGTTTCGGGATCATATCTGATTGGTTCTTTACTATTTCAAAGTGCCTCTCTAAGACAGTCCTTAAAACAATGGTTAAGGGTCATACCTAAGTTGTCCCTTAAAAAATTAAAGGACACATCAGGGTGGTCCCCGAAAGTTCAAGGACTCATGTAGGTGGTCCCTGAATGTTTCAAGGATTCGTCTTGGCGGTCTTTGAAAGTTTCACGGTCACATTAGGATAGTCCTCGAAAGATTCAGGGACACCTCAATTGGTCCCTGAAAGATTTAAGGACTCATAGACTTAGTCATGTTCATGCTACGATCACAGTTGCTGACACCATTGTCGAGATCGGGAACAGCACTGTCACTCCACAAAGGACCTTGGTAACGGACATCAAATTCATTGGCGATATCCAGTATTCCGTTGCTTTCCATGTAGTCCTGTCATTAAATAATTGGGGTAATGGACGTCCTACATTCAGAATCGGTAACCTTTCCCAACGAAGGAATTAGTGCAGTGGACAAAATTCATTCGAACGTCGCGTCGTTTACACACTCGACTTGAAACAATGCAGAGTCTCACAACAATGTGACCCGTGACCTTTATTATGTTAATTAGCAAGGACCATATTATTTGGTGTACGATTCGGTGTCTTGCTTAACGAGAAAAGCATCATTGACTACATCTCCAAATTAATCATGAAGACTGTAACATACAACCACAGTATTTTAAACGGTGGGAAAACTTTACAGCATAAAAGAGCAACATTTACCTTACCCGGGACCTTACACAATCGCGCGATGCGCCCTAGGTGTCCCTGTAGGTTAAAATGGAATATGCCATCATGAAATGATTGTTTGCAAATTGTTTACTGTTAAGACCAGCGTCGCGTCGGCTAGCGACAACATACTTCAACAAGCGAGTACTTAAATCGTCAAGACTGCTCGTCTAAATCGACTGAAGGTTCAGCCACTGCCCAGTTCATCACATTTATGCCAGGGAGAACATGCCTTGTAGATCTCGTCGCATGATAAATACGCAAAGACGTGTTTCGGCGCCGGCCGACCAGTCACACATCGGAGCCATGAGGACGCCGGGTTAAGCCATTACATAATCTTAACTTCGAGGTGCTGAATATTGACGCTTATGTGCAGGAAATTGGACCAAATCTTTCCAGTGATTCCTCTGCCTGTCAGCTTTACCAAGTAATGCTTGTGAATGCACAAGCTGATGAGCGAAGGTCACATCAGGATAGTCCTTGAAAGATTCAGGGTCTCATCTGGGTGGTCCCTGAAAGTTTCAAGGTCACACCAGGATAGTCCTTGAAAGATTCAGGGTCACATCTGGGTGGTCCCTGAAAGTTTCAAGGACTCATCTGGGTGGTCCCTGAAAGTTTCAAGGACTCATCTGGGTGGTCCCTGAAAGTTTCACTGTCACACCAGGATAGTCCTTGAAAGACTAAGGTAACATCTGGATGGTCCTTGAAAGACTAAGGTAACATCTGGATGGTCCCTAAAAGTTTCAAGGACTCATCTGGGTGGTCCCTGAAAGTTTCAAGGTCAAGTCAGTGTGGTCTCTAAAAGATTAAGGGTCTCCTCGGAGTGGTCCCTGAAAGCTGCAAAGACATCTCTGTACAGTCCCTAAAAATTCCAGACAAAAACTGTTGGTTCCTGCCGTTAATATTTTAAGGTTTCAACAGATATATTGATTACATTTCTTTGCATCTACTAAAAATAGTTCATTTTCAATAGAAGGGCTGAAATAGTTCAGTGATTTTGTAAAATTTTCCAGTATTAATTAGCACAGTCACAAGAAAACGGAAGTTTAATCAAATTTATCAGGTCTCATTTCTTGTATATGAAATAAATAAATGTACAAGACATTTTCTTAACATCTACCAAATCATTTGAAAGAGAGATCACCAAAAAAAACATATACTACAGCAGAACTGATTTGGGTAGAGGTAGAAGGCCATTTTCCCATCGAAAATTTAAAATTTTATCATGCATCGTTTGGTGAGAATAGTAAATGCCTACAAATCAACCTTGGAAAGGGAATTTGTATTTTGACTTAAACCTAAACAAAATTGACAAATAAGTTACATTTAATGGGTTCTCCTTTCCTGAGCGTGCGAAAAGCTAGACAAAATGTAAAATTTAGGAGATATATTTGATGATTGTGCAATTATCAACAATTTATGAAATTTGCCCCGCCTTCACACAAAAACACTGTTAGATTGATGATTTTAAATAGATTATAACAAAATGCTCAAGATCTTATAATCACAAACTAGTTCCAATTGTGTTTTTACGAAACGTGCTACATATGTTGATCTGATAGAGATCTCATTGTCCCATGAAGCATTGAGCAGTGTCAAGTTAATAAACATCTCATTCGCATAATAAATGAAATTTAGTATTTAGTCATTTCACTCCGAGATTACTGTGCGAAAGTTAATGAAACCTGCTACCTATAATTATCTTACAGATATCTTATTGTTCTGTGAAGCGTACTACAATGTAATGAACCTGTGTTACAGCGAGGGCACGACTTATCGGAACACCAAATTAGGTAATTACCCAGCAACTTAGCTGAGCACTTTGCAATTTGACCTGGCATTTACCTAAACAAGAGTCTGTTTTATGGTCTGAAGACTAATAAGATATCCACCAAACTCAGCAGGCAGCTCCCACTAAGTAAACTGATATGCCTACACAGGAACAACCCATTTTCAACTGGCATCTAGTTCATGGGAAAATTGTGAAAAGGGGGAATAAATATTATGATGTAACACAATCTATTGTACTCATTTTGTGTCCTGGGCCTGAACCTGACAGGTTTTGCCTCTGTATGTTATTTGGAATTGAAACATCGCAGCATCCCTTGTAAATCTAGAGTTACAAAACTCGTCAAATTTACCACCTTCCATGAGCCCACCACCGACGTTGATGGAACAGTCCATTTTTATCATATGATTGGATGGTTGCTCTGACAGTCAGTGTTTCTTCAATGTATGTAATTGTGATTAAAAAACTGGTAATAACATGCATATATACAAAAACAGGACACAAAATGACAGCAGCAAATCATGTTTCAGTTACACTTTACAACATTTTCTTCCGGCCCTTCAAAACTCTCCCATCAACTACATGCAGCTGCCAGTCAAAAGTGTTTTTTGCAGTGTAGGCATATCAGTTTACTCAGTGGAGGAGCTGCCTGCTGAGTGTGGTGGATATCTTATCAGTCTTCAGACCATAAAACAGACTCTTGTTTAGGTAAATGCCAGGTCAAATTGCAAAGTACTCAGCCAAGTTGCTGGGTAATTACCTAATTTAGTGTTCCGATAACTCGTGCGCCAAGTGTAAACCAAGTGAGCACATTCAGTTCACATCTGGTCTTTTCTAAATGTCCCAAAATCGACAAATATTGTTTTTAACTAACTCAGTTTTTTTTTATTGAATTTCTTGGCCAGGCTTGTTGGAATTTTGCACTCGCCAGCTTCAACACATGATTTCTCTTCTTTTTTCTCCATTACTTTGTGAAACATATTCAGAAAGTCATAGCTTTTCTCCTCAAACGTTGGACGAGAAATCCATTCGACATAATACCCTTATGATATATGGTTCTGAACTGCAGTGCCCCTTCTACCTGAATTTCGTCTGGTTTTCTTCACAATACTAGCTTGCTCCCAACATTGTTGCTGTGGTCAAAAGCTGCTGATTGCATGCGGAAAGTCATCAACTTGTAGTCAACTCATTCTCTGTAATATATTTGTTCATTATTGAGTGATAAACATCAAGAGAACCAGTATGACAAAATTCATTCACCTGGGCAATATCTTTCAACAAACGCTCACCTTGCACACTATCTTGCAGGGCCATATATGCCGGTGAAGTCTTTTCAACCATTCGTTTATTGCTCTGCATCTTGTCAGGACCATACCGGTGAAAGTATTGATTTTCATGCCATGTATTTTTGTTGTTCACATGTTAGAGTATGGACTTCCACATTTCGACCAACACCTCACTGTTACATTAACACTGCTCTGCACAATACCACAAATGATTTCCAACAGATTTAAACATGAACTTCCCCTATAAAAGCCGGATTATCGTAAATCTATGCAAATGTAAAAAAGCTACGCTACTGATCAGACGTGCCGTGTTTGGTCCCAGAATCCCATGATTTTGCCATGTTTCAGGCGTTCATTGTCATTGAATCTTGCAAATAAATGTCTGTGAATATATAGCGACTAAACTTGAGTCGAAAATAAACAGAAAAAATGTTCCGTTTTTTGTCGGAGAACGCATATGTATCAAAATGTGTTCCCTGTACGACCATTTGACCCCTCTTTGCATATGTCACGAAAGTGCCCATCATGATTATTCAAATTTATCATACGGTCAAAGCGATGCTATGAGAATTCAAAAACTGCCGCATAGTGTATGCAAATGGTGCGTTATCAGTAACCAAATCAAGTAGCTGAGAACATCTCTTGTTTTTATCTCTCTCCACCTCTTTTGAATAGATTTTCAAGATTCCAAACATCAAATTCATGTCATACATTAGGGTACTTTTTCATAAGGCTCCGATACCAACATAACGATCAGTGACTACACTACCTTGCTTCACCCCAATTGTTTCTAATATCTTTTTAAACTTATCCATCACCCGCTGGAAACTTTCTTTCTCCACGACAACAGTTAACTACGTTTCACTAACCTGAACAACAGAGAAGTCAACTACTTACCGTGACTCTGACTCCATCATAGTGTACGTACGGTACTTAGTATTGTAACCAAGGGACTCACACCTGCCGTCAACAATCATGGTGTACGACTGGCATCGCAAAGAATATAATATACGCTCTTGTTCTGGTGTCCACGAACTCTGTATTTCAGGAATCAAATATTTTACATACTCCCTCTGGTCGGAGTTTTAGATACACGGCTTTCAGGTCAAAACAGTGCAAGTTGTCATTCATTCCCACCGCCGTGTAGCGCTAAAAATCGCTTTGTGTTTTGCTTTTGGTCCGAGCCCATGTAGGGGATGAATAAACTTCTGTTGAATTGAATTGGATTGAATTGAATGATTGCCAGAGCCTAGACTTAATTTAAACAAGTACACACATATCCGACTCAATTTGTTGATATTTGCAAAATTGATGCTGCCTGGAGATACTCCTACGACAATAGTCTGCTTCTGTTGCCTATTGATCATTGAATTTGCCACATATGGTCTTGTTTTAAAGGAAATCGCTATCAATAAAAGTTACGACAGATTTGTCCGTCTCTGCTAATTTTGCCGTCAATGCTTTTACGACTTTCGCTGCAACGGCCGAACTGCTGCCTTATCTTTACATACTCTGTGCCATAATTTTATATCTCAAAGTAGGCTGGGCATTCTACTAGGTTCTTTCACTTTTAGTCATCCATTCACTGTATTATTTATCATCATATTTGCCAGCTGTCTGTGCTTTTTATTAGATTTAGATTTTTCCCACAATTTGGGCAAAACCTACCCCGAACCCAACATTATGACACTTCCTACCCACAGCCGCCACCACTGCCCTAAAACTCAAACCATCTTGTATGTACAGCAGTGCATTGGTATTATTGGCACCTTTCGGATAACAGTAGCATTTCTAAATTTCAAAATTTCTTCGATGAATGCAGGGTAAAAGTACATTTGCTAAATGATACCAGCAATATTTCCATCATTGACCTTACATTTAGATACATAGACGATGTTATTTCATTGAATAACTCGGAATTCAGTAAATATCTCGCTAGGATTGATCCTCCAGAATTGGAGATTAAAGAAACTACAGAAATGGCCTCTTCTGCTTCATATCTGGACATTTTACTTGAATTTGACTCTAATGGTCACCTTTCTACTAGGCTATATGACAAGAGAGATGATTTCAACTTTAGTATAATCAATTTTCCACACCTCATCAGTAATATTCCACTCTCACCTGCTTATGGGGTATACATTTCCCAGCTTATTCGATATGCAAGAGCATGCAGTTCATATGGTGATTTTGTAGAGAGACATGGCCATCTCTCTTACAAACTGTTAAATCAAGGTTACACCAGAGCAAGACTTGTCTATACATTCAAACGCTTTTTTGGCAGATATCGCAAGCTGGTAGATAAATACAATATCTCTCTTCGACAAATGGTCATTGATGGCATCGGTGACATGGGGCCTTAGTTAGTGACCACTACCTATCTGACTTACAGATTGATATATGGCGGGTGCCACATGTGGGGCAGGATGCGCTTACTATTTCGAAACACCTGACATTACTTCTTGGTCTTTTGGCCAGAGGTCCATATATCTTCTTTGATGAATTTGACTTTGTTTGTGTACCGTCTATTTACTGTCTGTTCTGTGCTGTTTTGTGTCTATGGTTACAACTATTGTCTTACAAATTTTGACCTAGTGTTATTGGATTATGGATTGGTATGATTGCGATTATTTTATCGAAAGGTTCAATGTAAAATATCCTTACCGATGATCCAGGAACTGTAATGCAGTGTTCTACCTCTTCTAGATTTTTAAATAAACCATGCATAATAGGACCTGCCGTTGGTATTGATTTGGGTACAACATACTCCTGCGTCTGTATTCCAGCATCGCAAAGTTGAAATCATAGCCAATGACCAGGGAATCCGTAAAACTCCCAGCTATGTGGCTTTCACAGATACAGAGCGTCTCATCGGAGATGCTGCAAAGGATCAAGGTGCTATGAACCCAACCAATACTGTGTTCGGTAGGTTGTTAAAAAAATCTCTTCTAACGCCAATGTCAGTTCCACTTGATATTTAAACGACTGTACTTATCGTAAAGTATCCATCGCTTTTGGATATTGCTCATGGTACTTTGTTTTGTGCGAAATGAAAGTATGGCGAATCATTAGAACATAATTTTAACATATGTTTTGCCGTTGTGCGAGTCAAAGACGATGTTCTTTTCTGGTAAATTAAGAAATTGCTGTAGATTCGACCTCTGACCTTACTCAACGGCAACTGCATATTTAATTACCAAGTATGATTTATAACCTGGCCTCAAATAAAAAGTCACAATTTAGACAGGTTCTCTTTCGGTGATTTTATTGTGTTTAAGTAAGATCTAGTGGACAAATTTTGTCTCACTGCTGTTAACAATCATTAAAAATATCCTTCTTTTTCAGATGCAAAGCGTTTAATTGGTCGTCGGTTTAAAGACTCCGTAGTCCAACAGGACATGAAACTGTGGCCATTTAAAGTGATTGATGATGGGGGTATACCCAAGATCAAAGTGGAGTAAATAGCAGAAGAAAAAACCTTCTACCCAGAAGAAATCAGTTCCATGGTTCTCCTCAAGATGAAGGAAACTGCAGAAGCATATCTTGGAAGGGTATGTTAACACTGACTACAATTTAAGGGTGTATATCTTTACTATGTGCTCTGTTTCTAACTCTTAAATTTGAACAAACTGTGTAAAAAGGTACAGAAACATAAGAAATGAGACAATAATCTTTACGGCCCTGATACGGCTTTTGCGGCCCGAGGTCATACGGAGGAAGGGCCCGAGCGTGCGAGGGCCCGTACGCCGTACGACCAAGGGCCGCAAAAGCCGTATCAGGGCCGTAAAGGTTTTATCATATACCTTATGAAATGGTAAATATGTAGTTTACATAATATTCAACATTGTTTAGGAGATAAAAATGCGTGCGATATCAAAGATTCATCGCCATTTGTGTAAGTTTTCAGAAATACGATGACCGCTTCCCGTCGCGGATTGACATACATAATGACGTCATTTGTTTACCTGCAGAATTCTAGAACGCGCAAAGCAACATCCGTACTGTACGTGACCAACAGAGATCAAGGCTGAAATCGAGGTGTATGGAGGACAAAAGCGTGTTGTCAGTTTCTGGTAATTTTACTGAACAGGCACGCACTTAGTATACACAGCATTTCACTGGAATTTAGAAATAAAAGCCGATGTAACCTGCACGGCCCCACTGTCGCCACGCGCAACTACGATCTTAGTGAGCAGACGTTTTCCTAATCTCGCGCTGGCTTTGTGTACGAATGGAACGTTTGCAGATAGCAACGCGCGTAGTAACCAGAATCGAAATAGTTCAGAAATGCACGCGATTGCCCATATTTTGGCACCGGGCCGGGGCGTGATACGTAAAAAAGATGCACGGATCTGAGGGCGCTTTCTCCCATAGTTATACACAGGCACGTGAATGTAGGTATATGATAAACAGTGGTTTGTCTATAGATAGCAACTCGATTAAGCAAATATCTAATATGTGATTACTGGTAGTGTTTTGATGTCAATGGCGAGTCTGAATAGTAAGAATTCTTTTTTTCAAATATTACTAAGAATTGTTTTCCTTAATAAAACCATAGGCTAATTATGTAATTTTCTTAGAACTTTGGTTACATCTAGGTCCATTGAAATGTTCCCTCACAAATTTTTGCGAGAACTTATACAAGCTTAATGAGTTAGTGGGTGTGTGTATCAATGTGTACGCACTGATATGGATTTTAAATTTGACGCCTTAAACCAAGTATGGTCAGGGATTGGTCAGAAACGCTCTTCCAATCATCACGAACACCCCAAGTATAACATTTTGTTTATTTGGTCCTCAACGCTATTTTTAGTACAAATTCAGACGTGAGCTGAGCACAATCACCTAAGTTTTCTAGACAAATCATATAGTTTATTCAATTGCGATTGATATGATATATGTTAAAAATTATATAGCCTGGTATCGATATCCATTGGAAAATTTTCACTGGCGCTTTACACAGTGTCGCATGACTATGCTTTCTCAAAGAAGCAGGTCTTTAGTCAAGATTTGAAAACTTCAGTACTTGATGCTGAACGAATATGACTAGAAAGTCTATTTCACAAGGAAGCAGCGGCATTCATCTGTGCAGTCGTAGCTCTCGTTTTTCTCCCGGACGAATATGGGTTGCAACGGAAAAAGAGTTCTTCTATCGCAACGTACAAGAGCCATGGCTGCTGCTACAGCGACATATGAGAGACAATGATCATCATAAAATTTGATTCTTGTTCGTAGAGTTTTAGAGAAACTTCGTCATTTGAACGGAGAGATACGAATTCTGGTTTATAAAATCGAAAACTTATGTGTATACATAGTCCCTCATAACAATGTAATAGTGTACATCTGTCAGTAAAATTGTCTCGTTTTCATTGGAGGAAAATCGAGAAAATTAAGACCTAGTTCCCCTTAGCTATGAATACACAGCTCACCTACTTGCATTTTTTGGCAATTCTGTGTCATTTTATGCGTTTTTAATCGATTAGAATTTTCTGTGCAAGTAGCAAAAAACCGTAAAATCAAATATAAGCCAGGAAAAGACACAAAACCAAGAGAAAATGCTTGTTGTTGACTAGGTTCCCTAACCCAAAGGGGCAGTACGGGCCTGTTGGGCACTGCAAAGGCCCAAACCACTGTCAATCGCGGTGTACTTGAAGTTGCCCGGCAATGTTAGCCATGAATTGCGTAAAGCATCCGTGTGTTCCCGGCGTTACGAGGGCTAGCCAGCATGCGACCATTTTTTCTGTTTGTCTGTGATTTTATATAGTGAATAAGTCAGCATATCAAGATAAGACGACAATATATCAAAATTGGACTGAATATATATCTTACACAGATATGCCAGACCCCTATTAGATAAAAATTTAAAACAATTTATAGCCGCCAGCTACGTACAAAGCTGGGCTCGAGGTACGGTCCAGGGTACGGGTGGAGCGAATCCTTGGACCGGGGAACGCTGGCGCTTACAAACAGGCGAAGTCGTTCAATCTTTGTTTTATATGTTATGTCCCGTTGGCCGGAATGTTCTGCACCAGTGAATGCCTGACCCTTGTCCATAACAACAGAAAAACTATCAGTTTATAGTCATTCAAGTAACTACCGATCGACACGATCACAAGCGTAACACTCGTCGCTGATGTGTCTTGCATATTACGGTGCATACAATGTCAGCTTAGAGCACAGGGTCCTCGATCTCCGATGATGATGATGATGATTAAACATTTGAAAATGAAGAAAAATAAAAATATATTTGGACTCAGTAAAGTTGTTGTTGTTGTTGTTGTTGTTGTTGTTGTAGTTGATAGTATTTGCAGAAAAGGACAAATTATGCGCTGCAAAATTCAATACAGCCTCACTGTACACATGGAGGTAAGCTACCACCATGCTATACACATGCGCTGCAAAATTCAATACAGCCTTTATACTATATACACATGCGCTGCAAAATTCAATACAGCCTAACTTTACCCAAGGGATGTCAGTTCATTGCTACACACTTTCTTTTCAATCACCAAAAATACCGCAATTATACGGTGTCGCTCAAATTTGATCAGAATTGGTACATACCAAAGATCAACAATAAGTGTTATTTTTATCTGTTCAGTGCAGGAAAATTATACGTTGATGTTATGACAATTTCTGCACAGTACAACCAGAAAAACAACAAGAAATATTTAAACCAGAAAATTAAGAATGACAAAAGTAAATAAGGTCTGAAACTTTAGGTACTGAAGGTCAACTTTAGCAACATGCATAGCAGAGAATCTTTCTACCATGGATGTACAAAAATAGACATCTATATGGTTTCAGCAGATCTGTTAATATGTCACAGTTCATAAACAATGAAGGAAATGAACAATTAGCTGTTTCAGTTACTGCTACCACTCCCAAACATAATAGGTACACTGCATACAAATAGGTTAAAGGTCAAAATCCTCCTATTCAGATGTGTGGGCTGATTCAGTTCACTGCCACCACTCATGCACACTTGCAGTATTTCCCTTTTTCTTACCTCATTTGCACATTTTTGACAGTGATGTGTTCATTTAAACAAATTCACATCTCAACCCTTACATCTTCCTGTACACCAAATACTGAGATGGTAGCTTTGGCGGTATGGGAGCCTTTGTGTGTGACGGACATACATCCGCACATACCCACAAATATACAGACATACAGACGCCACTCAGACTCATCATATAAGCTCTTTTTGGTATTTATATATAAAACCAAATATGAGCTAAAAATTGCCCCAAAACAAAATATTTCCAATTTTATCATAATTTCAACAATTAGAAGGGTAACACCCTTGCAAACATCCAATCCAAATTTGAGAGCAATTGGGCTAGCAGTTTTAGAGAAGAAGAAATTTTACTCAAATGAGAAAAATAACCAAAAAATTCAGCAAAAATACAAAATTCGAGATATCTTCACGATATTCATAAAACTGATTTTGATCATTCTTAGAAACCTGTATACCAAATATCAAAGCTATCAGATTAGCAGTTTTTGAATAAAAAAAATTTTTGACCAAAAATTCGGAAAATTGCCCCAAAATTACAAATATGAAAATTTCAATTCAATTTGTATAAACTTGACTGAGGTCATCCTGAGGACATGTATACCAACTTTCAAAGCAATCAGATGAGTGGTTTCAGAGAAAAACATTATTTGACTAAAAACTGAAAAAAATTACCCCAAAAATAGAAACATGCAAATTTCATCCCAAATTTTGAAGACCTAATTTAGAATACCTTAAGGAACCTGCACATCAAGTTTCAACCAAATCTGACCATCGGTTACAGAGTTTCAGCAATTTGCAGGGTTTTTCCTTTTTTCCCCTCATTTGCATATTTTTGACACTGACAAGTTCATTTGAACAAATTCACATCTCCACCCCTAGGTGCACCTGTACACCAAATACTAAGACAGTAGGTGCTGCGGTTTAGGAGTTTTTGACGTGGACGGACATACATACATACATACATACATACATACATACATACATACATACATACATACATACATACATACATACAGACATGCAAATCAGATGCAAATGAACTGATTCAGCTTATACGATAACCTCACATTGGTGTACCAAATGTGAGCTAAAATGCACCTAGCAAGCATCGAGAGTGGTAAAATTCGACGTAGGGTCAAAGCACATTAGTCCTTCTCAATCACACTCAAACATTTTTACCTTTTACCGATGAAAAGTCGACAAATCGGCAGGTTTTTCAGCGCATCTTGTCGTCTCTTACATTCCAGATTTAAAAAACCCGGCGGCTGGCGCATTAAGTCACGTTGGCGCATTTCAAATCGAACCAATAGCAGAGCTGAATGGGCCGAGCGTGAAAACCCGGAAGCAACGTAAGTTTCTCACATCTTTGGAAAGAACGTTCTCTCGCTATGGGTGAACTTCACTGTTAAAGTTACCAGAATTTCGTACGCAGACGCACGCAGACAGTGTCACCCATAGTCTTCCAAAGACGTGAGAAACTTACGTTGCTTCCGGGTTTTCACGCTGGGCCCATTCAGCTCTGCTATTGGTTCGATTTGAAATGCGCCCACGTGACTTAATCAGACGCCGGGTTTTTTTCAAATCTGGAATGTAAGAGACGACAAGATGCGCTGAAAAACCTGCCGATTTGTCAACTTTTCATCGGTAAAAGGTAAAAATGTTTGAGTATGATTGAGAAGGACTAATGTGCTTTGACCCTACGTCGAATTTTACCACTCTCGATGCTTGCTAGGTGCATTTTTGGCGATGGAAAAGAAAGTGTGTGGCAATGAAGTGACATCCCTTGGGTAAAGTTAGGCTGTATTGAATTTTGCAGCGCATGTGTATAGCATGGTGGTAGCTTACCTCCATGTGTACAGTGAGGCTGTATTGAATTTTGCAGCGCATAATTTGTCCTTTTCTGCAAATACTATCAACTACAACAACAACAACAACAACAACAATAATAACAACAACAACAACAACTTTACTGAGTCCAAATATATTTTTATTTTTCTTCATTTTTAAATGTTTAATCATCATCATCATCATCATCATCATCGGAGATCGAGGACCCTATGCTTAGAGTGTATGGACATATGCGAGCGCATCATGTGCGGCAGTGGTTTGAGAGACTGCAGGGCTAAAATACTCGAAATTATCGTGTGTAGCAACGCATTGCTTCATTTTCGACCAAAAATGGTGACTTGGGTATTTTACAACATAACATGCACTTTTAATAGTTTGCTTGTATCCGTTCAACTCAATGGACAATGGACACATCGTTAGGTGTTGCCGTTCTCAAACTACCGAAAATCCAGTCGTTGCGGACGAAATATTTAGAAGAAATAAGTGTAGAATGTTGGATTAAGTGTATATAATTTGTTTGCGTTCCTGCCAGCCTGATCCAACGCATTCTTTGAAGTTTTATCACCCTCGTTCACGCTGAATATTCATAGACGTGGTGGTTATCCGGTTCTCGGGACCTGAACCGGATATCCACTACGTCAGAATTTGTATGGACAAAAGCTGGAATGGTGAGAGCTTTCATGATATCAAGAAATCAAATCCTTTAAGGATGATAGAAGTGTTTTATTTTTTCAAAGGACATTAAAATGGTTTTGGAACAGTCATGTACACTATGTCATGTACATTAAGCATAAACATAAAGTTGATAGGAGTAGAATAAAATAAATATCCAGTTATTAACCATTCTGGTTCCCCTTCTAGCAGAATCGCTACATTTGTACATTGTTAAGACTGGCAAATTTTCAAGCTTATTTCCCTGGTCATTTCAAGGAAAATTCCTCCTTGAATAATAACAAATATGGCGATAATATCACACCCATGCTCTGTATATTAGAAAAGAAAAGGATTTCTTATCAGCGGAGTGCACTTAAATTATAAGAAATCATTTCTTGAACAGACCACTTGTAATTAGAGTTTCATCAGTGATATAATTTATATTGATTTATGCTAATTTTTTTATCACAGAAAGTAAAAAATGCTGTAGTAACTGTCCCAGCCTATTTCAATGATTCTCAACGTCAAGCCACCAAAGACGCTGGTACAATCTCTGGCATGAATGTGCTCCGTATAATCAATGAGCCAACAGCTGCAGCTATTGCATATGGTCTTGACAAAAAGGTAAGTTCACCAAGTGTAAGATTGTATGAAAACAAAGTTCTGACAAATTAAAGCAGAGTGTGCACTTGGGTATTAGATATATACATCTGCAACTACTCCATGAGGGGCTAAAATGCTTGCATCTCTTGGGCAAACTTTTTGGTATTTTCCCAACAACATTTAAATAACGGAGTTACAGAGGATTTCCAGAAAGTTTACTGAACAGCGCTCTCTATGGTCAAACTTGCATATTTTTCCCAGGATTAATAGTGTGTTTTTTTGCTTCTGCTGCCTTCAATAAACTGCTGACAACAAGAGAAACCAGATAATCTAGATGCATCTAGATTTGACTTGTCTTTAAACAGTGTTACATGCAGTTACGTGATTTTCTTTCTGTACATATGTAATTCATTCATGCGATATAAGTAAGTGACTAAGCTGTCACGTAAAGCTCCTTTCCACTCAAAAGAAGAGCAAACATGAACATGAGGCATGCCGAAAATCATTGTGTATGATTTCTCCAATGTGAGCTAACACTGGACAAAATGCTTGATGTACGTGAAGTCGTTAAGTATATTTACGTATATTGACGTATATGGAACAAATATTAATTGCATATTACGTAACGTATGTCTTTGTATATGGAACATTCTAATACGTTGATATGTGTAGCGTATATCTGTGCAGATCATGAGTGTACTAATGCAGATCTTTGCTCACCAAGTGTACACTGTGATTTTGCATTTTATTAGTATACGTACGTGTATGCTAAATGTATTTGATACATGTACAAAATCAGTATATGTGTATACATTGTTGCATATCAAGCATTTTGCCCTGTGTATTTTGAATTTTTGGGTGTATGTTAAACTGCTGAATGTGTTCAGTTTATTTTCTCTGTGTATGTTCCGTGGAGAATATTATTATGTGACAACATATTATAACCAGATGTGAACTGAATGTGCTTACGTGGTCTACAGCAGGTTCATTACATAGTAGTACACTTAACAGAGCAATCTGATATCTGTCAGATCATATATGTGTAGCAGGTTTCATCAACTTTCGCACAGTACTTTCTGAGTTAAACCACTAATTACAAACCTTAATTTTATATGCAAACGAAGATTTGTAATATGCAAATGAGCTGTTTATTAACTTGACACTCCTTAATTTTTAATTGGACAATTAGATATTCATCTGATCAATATCTGTAGCAGGTATCAACAAAATTGGTGAAAGACTTTTACAGTTATATCACTAATTCCAAAGTTCATTAATATGCAATGAGCCCTTAATCAGCTTCACACTACCAAATGCTTCACAACAGTCAGATATCTCTCGAATCAGTATCTGCAGCAGATTTAAACGAAATTACGGCATTCAATTCGGTGAAACTTGCTACAAATAATGATCTGATAAATGTCGTATTGTACTGAGAAGCATTAGGCAGTGTCAAGGTAATAAATTGCTCATTTACATATTTTATGAAGTTTTGTAATTAGTCATATAACTCCGAAATAAATGCACCAAATTTGATGAAATCTGCTGCAGATACTGATCCGACAGATATCTGACTGTGTTGTAAAGCATTTAGTAGTGTGAAGTTAATTAAGGGTTCATTTACATATTTTATTGAACTTTGTAATTAGGTATATAACTCTAAAATTACGGCACCAAGTTTGGTTAAATCTGCTACAGATATTGATCTGATAAATATCTCATTGCCCTATGAAACATTGAGCAGTGTCAAGTTAATTAAGGCTTCATTTGCATTTGTAATGACTTTATAAATAGTGATATTACTCCAAAATTACTGCACTGAATTTGATGACACGTGCTAAAGATGTTGATTTTATAAATATTTAATTATACTGAGAAGCATTGGGCTGTGTTAAGTTAGTAAATAACTTATTAGCATATTTTATGAAGTTTTGTAATTAGTCATATAACTCCGGAATAAATGCACTAAATTTGATGAAATCTGCAGATACTGATTCCGCAGATATCTGACTGTGTTTTAAAGTATTTAGCAGTGTGAAGTTAATTAAGGGTTCATTTACATATTTGATGAACTTTGTAACTAGGTACATAACTCTAAATCACGGCACCAAATTTATTGAAACCTGCTACAAATATTGATCTCATTAATATCTAATTGTGCTATGAAAGATAGGGCGGTGTCAAGTAAATTAAGGTTTCGTTTGCATGTTAAATGAACTTTGTAATTTTTGATATCACTCCAGAATTACTGCATTAAATTTGATGAAACGTGCTACATATGTTGACCTGATAGATATCCTTCTGTTCCATGAAGAATTTAGCAGTGTCAAGTTAATAAATAGCTCGTCTGCATATTAATTAAAGTTTTGTAATGAGTGATTTAACTCTGAGAGTACTGTTTGAAAATTGACGAAACCTGCTACATATAATGATATAACAAATATCTTATTGTTCTGTGAAGCGTACTGCTATCAAAGAACATGTTGTAAAACACGTGAGCACAATCAGTTCACATCTGGTTTTATTTCATGTGGCAATAAATTATTAAAACTATTATTATTAATGTAGTACGCAGCACGAAAGTGACAGATTTAAACTTTTGCTCAAACTTTCCTCAATGAAACTTTTAACCATGCTTTTTGTCAAATCAAGAGTAAAAATAAGGGGTCACCGTGCAAAGTTGGGTACTAGAGTAACAAATTACTCGACGACATTTACTGATGTCTGATTTCAAAGTAGCCACCTTACGTAGGTCCACTCTATAGGGGAAAGATAACTTTCATTTTTCGAAAACAAACTTGTGACTGTACAAATTCCTCTTACTCCAAGCGATTTAAAATGAGCCGAACAAGAGGTAGATCAGAAAAGATTGTAAATGTTTTAGAGTCTGAATTTCTGTTGCTAAGGCTCAGTTAATCTTGACTCATCACAGCCACAATGAAATTCTGTTTGTTACATATTACATATACTGGTGTAGTGACAACTAATAGACATTTATTCCATAATTAAATCGGAAAGTTCAGAAATGTAATCATCAGCGGCCACACACTCATTTTGTTGTTCGAGTAACATTCTGATCGCTTACCTTGATGTAAAATCACTCTCTTATGGGAGACTGACAAAGTTAATACTCACTACTTTGCCAAACAGGTTGGTGGTGAGAGTAACGCCCTAATCTTTGACCTTGGCGGTGGTACTTTTGATGTGTCCATCGTAACTATTGAGGACGGCATCTTTGAGGTCAAGTCCACAGCCGGTGACACTCACTTGGGAGGTGAAGACTTTGACAGTCGTATGGTCAGCTACTTTGTGAATGAGTTCAAACGCAAACACAAAAAGGATATTAGGGGAAGGAGGCGTGCACTTAAACGTCTTAGAACTGCTTGTGAACGTGCAAAGAGGACACTTTCGTCTGCAACTCAAGCAAGGTTAATATGTACATATATTTTCCTATACAAATCAAAACATAATAAGTATTATACAAACTTGTTCATTTACGTTTTTGGCCATAAAAATGAGTTATCCACGCCATAGTAATTTCATATTCAATGGAAATGTATATTTCTTTCGGTCCTTGTTTTCATCTTCCAGTGTTACCTTTGTTTTAACAAGTGTTCATAATGGCGTTAGGAAATGTTGCCCGCCCTCAGTGTTCTTTTAGCTGTCACTTATGTTTTAACAATGATCCAACTGGTTGAACTGGAATACTTCATGTATCAAACTTCTGTAAACTAACACTTCTAACAGTTGATAAACACCATCGTTCTCTGAAAGTTGCTTTTTGTTTGCTGTTAAGATTTTTATAAGAATACTTAATACTTAGACATTTTCACAATGGGAACCATCATAGATTTGACCAGTAGTTGCATTCTTAGATTGTTTATTCACCTGCTTACTGTTGATTACAAACTTACCAATTTAGCAATTCCTTCTTTGTATCCAGCATCGAAATCGATTCGCTATTTGAAGGAATTGATTTCTACACCTCCATCACCCGTGCCCGCTTTGAGGAACAAAATGTAGACCTGTTCCGTAGTACACTCAAACAAGTCGAGAAAGCTCTACTAGATTCCAAGCTAGGCAAGTCAAAAATCCATGATCTTGTACTTGTTGGCGGCTCTACTCGTATCCCTAAAATTCAGAAGATCTTGCAAGATTTCTTCAACGGCAAGGACTTGAATAAAAGCATCAACCAAGACGAAGCTGTTGCGTATGGTGCAGGTATGTAAATCTTTGTGTAAAGTACTCACCAAAAAGACGCATATAAAGTTGTTATTTGTGTCCAGTTCTCTCTTTAGTGTAAAAAAAACTATGTACAGGTGGGGTCAACTCCTCTATCAGCAATAATCCTTTTCACCTGATGCAAAATCACTTTTTGTGTACAACTGAGAGGTCGAATTTTCATGGCCACATCCTTAATGTATATCAAGGCATTTAATTTGATCGAATTTCTTACAGCTGTCCAGGCTGCAATTCTCTCTGGGGACAAATCGGAAGAAGTCTCTGACCTTACGCTTCTGGACGTGGCTCCTCTTTCCCTTGGTATTGAGACTGCCGGTGGTGTGATGACAACTTTGATTAAACGTAACGCCACTGTCCCGACAAAGCAGACCCAGGTATTTACAACCTATTCCGACAACCAACCAGGCGTGCTCATCCAGGTCTTTGAAGGAGAACGTGCAATGACAAAAGACAATGTAAGCATCTTACCTTCACAACTTGTCTTAGTGGTTGTATAAATTTACAGTGGAGGTGACTGGAAATCGGACACCTAATCAGCATATTATCCAGCTATATAATGAACAATGTAGTGAGTTCACTTGGTAATTAGTGTGCCACTTTATGTCAACTTGATAACAATATCATTTTAAACCAGTCTATAGTAGGCACTTTGTGCATTGAAGTGGGCTGGGGCATTTTGCCATAAGGCTAACCTGGGTGTGTTAGTAATTCAGTATAGGGGTGGCAGCTTGTTACAACAGGGGATTCGGAATGGGTAAGCATGGAAATAATGCATTGGATGATGGCATACACTGCACTGCTAAATAAATTGATCAAGCCACACTTGTCATTTGATTTCCTAATGAATATTTGCGTTAGGGGTATGAAGAATCGCCAGTTCTTGCATGTTTCCTTGAAGTGCCTTTTAGAGGGAACTATTTCTTTCACCAAACATTGTTTGGAATATAAATTATTGCTACAAGTGAAGAGCCTAGGGTCCATTGTGGTATACGAATTCGTTGCAAGTTATTGTATTTTGAAACAAAATGTTGCTTTTGAAAAAAAAAAATTAACATGATTGAAACTAATTTGAGATAATTGGATGGTGAAGTAATGCCTGCTTGATCTGCATATGTAAAAGCTCATTTGCTTTTCTTTCTAAGTTAAACGCTCGTTTTTATGAGTAATTTGTAATATTGCAACAATCAGCTGTAGAGCACCTGACACTTTTGAGAAATTTTAAAAATATGAAAAATATGAAATCCCAAATTAGTTCCAATTGTGTTAATTGCATGTCAGAGAAATATCCAATAGTAATTCTCACATAACAAGGTCCGATGTTTCTAGGAAGACCGTGGATTTTAAAGCCTCCAGGAAAGTCCTGGAAAATTGATAATCTCACCATGCCCAGTTTCTAGAAAGGATAAGATGATCAGTCATGAAATTATAAAATGATATCTGGAAAACGGTATTTTTAACCTTCAAAAGAGCTTGATAATTGCTGACGTCCTATGACATCGGATGTATTTACCCTCTGGTAAACTGATACCTTGACAACACGTCAATGTAGAATTGATATTCAAATTCTCAAGATTAGTTACTTTTGCATCAATTTATTTGTAAACCTCTTATTTTTTATTTCTGATAGAATATTTTGGGGAAATTTGAACTGATTGGTATCCCTCCTGCACCCCGTGGTGTACCGCAGATCGAAGTAACGTTTGATGTCGACGCAAATGGTATCCTGAATGTGTCTGCTGTAGACAAGATCACAGGCAAAGAAAATAAGATCACCATCACGAATGACAAAGGTGAGTATTTGTGAGCCTTTGTACTATCGGATTTGGTCGAAGCTTCAACTCTGATCTTTGAAATGTCTAGCATTTTCTGTCGCAGGTGGTGCACTCTATTTTCGAAGAAAATATTTGAAACTTTTCCTGTTGAAGTCACCTGTAGCATATAGCATTTTTTGGTCAGGCCAAGGACATAGCAATGTGGAAGTTGTGCAATATCAATGACTTTCAATTATGCTGCTATTCTCTTACAGGACGTCTGTCCATGGAAGAGATTGAGCGCATGGTACAGGACGCTGAGAAGTACAAGAATGAAGACAAAGCTCAAAGGGAGAGAATTTCAGCCAAGAACAATCTAGAGAGCTATGCCTTCAACATGAAGAACACCGTTGAAGATGAGAAACTGAAAGACAAGATCAGCGATGAAGAGAAAACAAAAATAATTGAAATTTGTCAAGAAATCATCACCTGGCTGGACAGCAACCAGGTATGTTACAGGTCACGTGATAATCTAATGGGCGTAACGACAGTAAAGAGAGTGCAGTGACTTACTGAATTAACAGGCCTAGAGTTACATATTTATCAACAAGCATGGATGATATTGTCACTTGACTAAGCTTCGTTACAGCTTCAGGAAGCAACAAAGTTCATTAAGTGTATACAGTGTCAGTATGACCTCACTGACAGCTACGGTGAGATGATCGACCAAATTTGTTGTTACATTAATGTTTGAAAAATACTTATTTAAGGAAACGATGTACAGTCAGGGCAAGCAAATAGCATGCACTTCCTATTCCCTCCCACAGACTGCAGAAAAGGATGAATATGAAGACAGGCTAAAAGAACTTCAAGGCTTATGCGAACCCATCATCACTAAGCTATACCAGGCTACAGGTGGCCAGGGAATGCCATTTGGTACGTCATGGTATGCCTGGCGGTATGCCTGGTGATTTCAGTGGCGCTAACGCTGGTGCAAACGAAGGTGGCAGTGCTGGCCCAACAATTGAAGAAGTTGACTAAAAAATACATCCTCTGATATCAGAGAGATGTCCATTTCCAGCTCACATTTGTAGAAACGTAGTTCAAAGAGAGCCTAATGTCACGAAATTAATAAACTATGTAATTGGAAATTTACAAAAGGAAATAGAATTACAGCATTTCGAAAGACGCAAAGTTGTCAAATTGTTGAAAATAACCACATTTGTTTTGTTTTGATTTTACAAAAACATCAAAATGTGACCTTGTCATTTCAAGCTTTAATTCCATGAAGCAGCTGAACGCAGAATTACAAACTGCAGCCTGCAGTGGTGCTATTGAATTGTTACCCATACATTTATTCTTAAGAATAATCAGTGGCTGCAAGTTGTGAAAAATGTTTAAATATTTTTGTTACAACCTTGTAAGACTGGTTGAAATGAATGTTGTTGGGAAGACAAGTAGCACAACTGTACACAGTGTATGTAAACATTCAGCAATCAAGAAATGTTATATTGTATTCCCGACAATACAGACCTGTATGTTAATGTCCATCCCCTATTTTAGAAGATAAGTTCGCCCGGATTTTTCCTCACATGATCAAGCGTATAATGTGCATGTATTCTAAACTTAGTTGCTCATCGGAAGTTCAATGACACCAGGAGTAAGGAAAACCAAAATTTGCATGCCCTCGATTAAAGTTAAGGGTCCCAGCATCCTGAGAAAACCTTCACTTCAAGTGCTTAATGTGAATGCATATAGCAAATAATGGACTGGTTTTTGTTCAATGCAAGCATATTTATATAAAAAATGTAAATATTGCTATCTTTGTATTTCACAATTCTGCAAAAATACTGTAATATTTGAAAGCAACAGGAGAAATTGTTCAAATGCCGGTGTGAGTTGTGAACTTGATTGCACTGAAGTGTAGAATTCATCTGAAGCATCGTAATAGGCTACAGTGGAGAAAAAAGAGACAAGTAAAACCATGTGCCATACCTACATTGGGGAATTCTAAGCATTGACTCTCCCCTTATTTGCTTTTTTTGAATGCGGTCATTACAGCCCTTACCATTTGAGTTTTGAATTTCAGTGTTTCGCAGATTTCTTGACTGTAACATTCAAGTTTGTTTACTCTGACACACAGCATCAAAGGATGTGACGATTGTCTCACATTTCCTTATCGTGCCGAATGTTTAAAAAACCCACTGCAGCAGAGTTTTTACCTCTCAATAAAGTGGCAGTTATGTTATTTTCTTCTGACTCAGGCGTAAGTCCGTAGTTCGTAGTCCGGTCAACCAATAAAGGTAGCTCACAGAGTGTGCAACCTCCATGGTCAACCACTCCGCAAGGCTCGTCCATTTTAAAATCAAGGTGCGTTATTTGCAAGGATGGGTCATTTTATTGTGAATATCGAAATCAATGCAGAAATTGAAGCTAGTCGGATCTTTATGGAAATGACCAAATTAGGCCCAACAAAAAAATGTGCTGTTCCGATAACCCGACCTACCCTATTTTTTACCTGCCGACTCTAAACGTTTTAGAGCTACGTTAACACGAAAGTCAAAATAAAAGAAAGAAACAAATCAGTAAAATCACGCGTTTGTTACTTGGCATTCGATTTTTGCTTCAGCGAGGATGTCTTATGTTTTTTTCCCTTTTATATGTATGATGTTTTTTTCTGGGAATGTTGTGGCCAGTATTTGACCGCCACGAAATCCAGAAAAATGCATATTTAAAAATAGAAGTATTTTGGAAAAAAAATTCCTACTGACCTACCTACCCTAATTTTGAAAACCATGTTATCTGAATAGCACATTTTTTTTTGGCCTTACCAAAAAATGTAGCTCAAGGCGTGCTTCTAATTCGTTATAAGTTATGGCCGACGGCTCATCAGTTTTGATGGCTTCTATGAACTCAACGTCAACATCTCCTGAATCAATGCTCATTGTCGACCACTGTAATGCAGTCTTGCAAAAAACGCCGAAATGTTCTTTACTGTCGATGCTGGCAATCAAAATATCTCTCTTCGCCGTTTGTATGTATGGTCATAGACAGAACACATATCTACTTTATATGGTATGACATACAAAACTTATCGCCTTTTCGCCGCCAATGTCTTCGTATTTCGCGAACTACCAGTGGCCATATATCACTGCCTTTTGCCTTTCCACAAAAATGGACATACGTTCTTCCTTGTGTCTTGTACATTCTTGCGATGCATTACTCCAAGACAATAAAGATGAGAAGTTATCAAGATAAACCGTTGGCCAAACACACATGGACATGTTCATTTTTGTCTAAGACTTGCTAAAAGACATGTATATATATATTATATATATATATATATATATATATATATATATATATATATATATATATATATATATATATATATACTTGTACTTGTTTAGTTCAAGATCAGCTTGAGTAGAGTGCTCAATACTAGAGTAGAGCTAAATATACAACTTCACAGTATTAGTCAGGGCGAATATATATATATATATATATATATATATATATATATATATATATATTTAAAAACTATCTACTGTTGATTGACCAATCAGAGTGCTCAATTCAGGGTGTTTATCTACTCATAAAGCCTTGGTCACCAAATTCCAGAAACGAATGACAGCGCCATAGTAAAGTACTGTCCAATCAAAAGTGAACATGTCATAATCTGTAGACATCTGGTACGTTTTAATATTCAAATTTGGTTACACAGCGGAAACCAGCTGCAACACAAAATCTGCTGTGGTACAAACATAAACTAATGTGCCCTAGGGCATTTAAACTAATGTGCTCTAGGGCATTTATAGGATGTTCCATTACATTGGAAAGCTATTTCACAAATAAAAGTTTTAATTCATATCCTAAACATGTTACATTGACAAAGGGGACGGTTGACGTAAACACATTGAAAACGAAAATATATCAGTTAGGGGCGATAGTTTTATCTTAGTTCCAGGTAAGAGACGATAAAATGTCTCGGCCTGCGGCCTCGACATTTTATCGTTGGGTTGGACTTTATATACCAGAAGAGCCCTCGTACTCGGGCTTTATCCTATACATATAATATATATATATATATATATGCGCCTGAATTGATGGAAATATACTTTTTCGATAGGTAAAGTTTCTGCTATAGTTTATTTGATTTATATGGTAAGACACCGTGCGGCAATCGACATATCCTTTAATGTTGTTCTTCACAGCCAAGAAATCCGTGTGTGCCAAACAATGAAACTGAAACGTCATATGAAACGTCATATGTTACAGTCTTTACTGTTAGACCCTAAAATAATTAGTTCCAGTTTAGTCATCTAGCTAACACCAGCGTCCGTCCTTGCGTTCTGGCTATCGAAGCGATCACCGGATCGGTAAGTGCGAAAATGCACCTTTTCGACACGATCATGATAACTTGCGATTAAATGCAAATTTTGCACTTGTGTCCATTTTGCTTCATCAAATGGTCTCAAATGTACGGCTTCCGTGTTGAAATAAATTTTCCTCGTATTACAAAAAGTGTGTTCTCCATATTTACATTTACAACTGCTGACATCGCTTGCCAAAATCCAATCACCGTTTCATAATAAACAACCAAAGAAATCGTGTTTGCGATCTCAATATTTCACGTTTTTGAAACTCAAATTGCCAAAAAATTGGCTTAGAAAGCATAAGAAACAAAATCGCATCTTCAAACATAAAACAACTCTTCTTTTATTTATATCGCTGATTTTGTAGTTGACAATGATTCCATTGTGGCGTATGGAGCTGAGAGCGGCGCAGTATGCGAGTTAATACGTCCATCCGCAGCGAGTGAGTTTAAATCAAGCTCGGATGGGATATTCTTTTTCTCTTCTTTCTTTTTCTTTGTGTCTATTACGTTGTATTTTGTCTCTTCTCTCTCACTCTTCTTTCCCATTTTTTCTCTTTTCCTGACAATCTCCGCCGATCTTTGATGGAGATTCAGAAATTTAAATTACAAAGCATAGTGCCTTAAGGTATTAAGGGAACCGATACACATTAAAGTACATTTCCTTGCCCGATGAGACAGTAACATTAAAGGCCAGGGCGTAGTATATATAGCTAGTTACCCCTGTTGGAGTTAATACATGCAAAGCGTGGCTTGGGTAGCGTCACGCTCGATCGCTCCGTAAAATCCATGCCAAAATGGTAACAGTCGAAGAAACTTAGGCATCCATGCACATTTACCTAACTATGAATTTCTACTGATTGAATTTATCGATAAAATATTATGATTTGACCATAAATAAAGCTGATTTTGATCGATGGTGTTCTTTTTGTCTTCAACTAGCGTGGCAAGCGGCCATAACGAAGGTCTGCAAGCTGTCAATCAAAAAACGACGCGCTACAGGTGTGAATCGGTAAACGTTTGCAATGTCAACATGTTAGATACGGCACAGCATTGTAATTATATGGGGTGACCGCAGTGCTGTTGGAAGGGCAGACCTGCAAGCACATGCGCTCTTTAGCTGGGTAGTCTGCTAAATAGATCGATTTTCGGCTCGATCTATCGATCCCGTAGTCGATATGCCCGCCACTGCAACCTAAATACTCATTTAGGTTGCAGTGGCGGGCATATCGACAACGGGATCGACAGATCGAGCCGAAAAGCGATCTATTTCGCAGACTACCCAGCTCGAGCGCCTGTGCCGGACTGCAGTTTGTCACTCGAGCCATAGCGCGTTCTCGCGTAGACGTCGTACCAAGACACGCCGCTATTTTCGATCGTTTCTTCCACAGAACTGTCATTTAAAGTTCAGATTCAAGTTCAGTTGTTTGCTGTCGTGAAAAGTATTATTATTATCGTCGTGCCGTTTTAGAAGATTTTTGAGGACCTAAACGACATCGTGTGTTGCTCCATTGCCATGGAATCCGATGTCAAGGAAAGGCGGTGATTTTTTTCAAATTGAATAAAATTCCTTTCTGGTTGTGTTAGTTAATGATTCTACTCCGGAATAAAAGGACGCGATGCTTTCTACAGACTCGGTACGCCCGAACAATCACGTGATGCCGGTACAAACAAGCCCACATGTGTACTAACGCGTATGGAAATACACGTACGTCTATGCGCGTTTGCGATCATGGCTTTGTTGTACCGTGGTCGATTCGATTTCCGTGTTTGGCCTATTAATCGAAATATTTTGTTCCAATTGATCATAAACCATTGACAGTGAACTGTCGTGATTCTCCAATCTATGATTCGATATTCACTGACTCATTCTCTCTCTTCTTTGTCGATCGGTGAAAGTAATTTTATCTTCATACTTATTTGACAGATGTAACATCCTGACCTATATTGTCATTAGTTTCTAACCAACGTAAAAAAATTGGCCCGTTCGCCAAAGATGTTGATAAGATGTTTTGCGAAACAGTGAATAAATATATTGGATGAACTCTATGCATTGGGGAGATACTCATGTTGAAGTCTCCCCGAAACGAGCGATAACAAAGGCGATGACTCAGTTGAATAAAACAAAACTTAACTTTTCAGACATCATATTTTCATCCAAGCGTACACTTGTCGGTTCGATGTGCGACCGTACGCAGATCGCCCATATTCTCCTTAAAACTAGTCAAAACAATTCTGCGACAATGATGGTGTCTCCTCGTGAACGTCCTTGAACCCGTAGCCGCGACCATTGTTTTTTGATGTGTTCCGTGGTTGATGATTGGTAGAATTAATGTATCAAAATTTGAAGACACACGTGACTGAATCCTGTGATTGTTAGGCAATTGACGGTGTGTAGGGGCGAGACGGACGGCAACAGTCCAAGGACCAAGGGAGCATCAGCAGTACGCAGTACATTGCATGCTTTCTGAGAATGAACCGCGTGTTTCCATAGCTACCATGCGAAATCCGGCTTTGACCAATGTTCCTGTCCTGTTTCGGAGGATAACTTTCAAGCTGCGTAGCTACTGTTGAGGTTCAGATATCCGAATCTTTCATGTTCGAAAGGCTTATCGATTTACAGAGAATACTAAACTTTTGTTATTAGTTTACATGTACATAACCCAGCACATGGGGCAAAGCCAAATACTTACCGGGTCTGAAAATTTCAGCGAGTCGAAAAATACGTTGGTATCATTGCTCCGCTATGTCTATTGTTGTTTGAACGACTAGTTTGAAAGTCATAGACTTTCTTAAAGAGGCACTCCCACTTAACATTTTTAAAACACATTTTTTAATGCCAACGGTCGATATTGACGTGGCGACTGCGCGCAGATCGCGAGATATCGATAAAAACATGTCATTTCCCGAGCGCATTTTCACATCCCGAAGTTATACGGTCGTTTCTGATTTTGACCTGAAATCCCCCGAAGGTTTGTTGTTGTGCTGATTGACGATATTCTAGGGAGTCTACAATAAGTTCGAACGACCCAATTAATTTACTTCCCACTGCAAAGACTTTATATACAGCATTATGCCATTACCTCAGGTAAGTTTTGTAAAACTTCTCCTTAGTTTTTGTCGTTTTCATTATTCTAAATCAGTTGTACTATATTTTTAACCAATACCACATAAACATCAGTTTTTACGTGTCAAATATTAGCCGCCTCCGATGACTACATTTTGTCGTCTGCCACACAGTACGCTGCGCGCGCGGTATGCGTCTATGCATACCACTCGGCCGCCCCTATGTATCAACCGCACGTAACTGTACTAGTCACCTATGCGAATTCTGGTGGAATCAAACTTTGTTTTCCGTTTTTTCTCAGAGTCAGTAAGACTCGGCTTTCCCCCAGGGGGCATGACCGATCACCGACGCGAGTGGTACTGTGGCATACAGCAGCGTAAGCGTAGACTCGTACTCCATAGCTTAGTTGACAATGGCCCCAGTGCCGAACGTTCGATGTTCGGAAGCTGAATTTAGGTGGGCCACCGGAATTCAAACTTTTACTTTTTTGAGGACATGTTTTTATCGATATCTCGTGATACGCGCGCAGTCGCCACGTCAAATATGGACTGTTGGTATATTAAAATGTGCTTTTAAAATGTTACCAAGTGGGAGTGCCACTTTAAGGGAGCATTTTTTTTTACAGAGAAGGGGGTCGGTGGAAATCAGGGGGGTTGACTTTTACAAAACCGTTTTTAGGGGGTCAAATTTTACAAAGGTTTGTATTGAGTTATGATAAAAAAATTTGACTTTGGAATTTCACCGAAATGTTGCTTGTGTAACCGATGTTTCGAAATGGCAGAATGATAACCGACCAAAGCTCAGAAAAATTTGTTTCTCTAGCAGGGCCAACAAGTCCGATACTGGCGGTAACCTCTTTAGAGCAGCAACAGAGCATGTAGCCCTGTGTACAGGTCTGTGTGTTCCCGGCGTTATACGGCCTCCACCACAGCCCTGCAATGGTCTGTGGAGATAACTGGGGTCTCTGCAGCGAGATTCAAAATTGCGATCTCCATGGGTAAACAACTTGTTGAGTACGTTATGTTTCAGAAAACGAGCGGTTTTGGACGTTAGGAGAAGTTAATCGCATCTTTTCTGGGGTCGGTTAGGAGGTAAAGGTAGGCAGGGAAAGGATTTTGCCCCGATAGAGCAGAATTTCGGCCAAAAAGACCGTTTTTTCATTGCGGTCCAGATCCGGGCCGCAGAGACCTCAGTTCTCTTCATAGACCGTTGCAGGGCTGTGGTGATGGCTGTATGTACTGCGGCATTTTGTAATACTGACGCATTTTATAATAACTTACGCAAAATGTTATAAGGGGTATCAGCATTTTGTAATAACTGACGCATTTTGTAATAACGTCTGCAGTATTTTGTAATAAACCAGTAACAAGGGTATCAGCATTTTGTAATAAATCGCACTTTGTAATAACAGTTAACGCATTTTGTAATAATTTTAAAAATTTTTTCCTAGTTTTAAAGCATTAACAGATATTTTTTGACTTTTGAATGGTATTACAAAGTGTGTGTTTACTCGTTAAGTAAGTACAAAAATTGATCGCTCCCTGACTTCCATTTCAAATTAGAATGACTTAATTTTAGATAGCTGTCAATCAGTATGTTTACCAATTGATCATCTGAGGCAGGTAACTACTAGATTTTGACTAGTTTATTATCATATATTTGAGAGAATAATTGGATACACAGTCAGTCGATTTATTAAATAGAGGATAACAACATTCTTTCTGATGTACATGTATTGCAGACAACCAGCAATCAACAGGTAGATACTCAGATAAAATAAAATATAATAACATAAAATAAATTACTATACATCTGCCTTCGCAAACAATAGAATCGAGCTTCCGTAAAAACGGGCACGTAATGGGCATGGAGTAACCCCTTTACTTTCATATTTGATGATAAACATTGCATCATTGAATGGCTCAATACTGAAACTCTATACTGTACTTTGAAAATAACTTCTGATAAAAGAAAGAGAAGTAAATGTATTACGACTGTTTGCAGGTGAAAAATATTATGAGGTAATAACGACAGTTCACCAAGACGGCACTGTACAAATCTGGCACGACATCGCTGCTCGGCTCGTACATCCGATGTTGGATGAGCGCGATATAAACATAGATGGTGCTTACCCTTAACCCGCTCGCAGAATATGCCTTTAAAGTGTATGGAATAATGCATCGGAAACGACGGGTTCATATATTCTTGATGAAAAAGGAGATTTTTGATATTGAAATACGGGGCGACGCGATGACCATTAACGTTTGTTTGTGGGCAGGGCGAGAGGAAAGCCAAAAATTAACGGGCAAGGCTTGCCGAGCCCGTCAATTTGGCTTTCCTCAAGTCCACGCCCACAAATAAACGTTAATGGTCAGATCGGAGGTTGTTATTTCCATTATATTATCATCGAACGCAAGGAAACTGTCAAAATTTCCGAAAATTTCAGGAGCGAACGACAACTGGGCCCCAGAAAGTGAGTAATACGTGACTGACTGTCATGCGCGCTGTCAAAAATTGGCAAAGCCGGAGGTGTTTTCAGAAAAAAGTATCTTAACTTGACCAACAAGTGCTCCATTTTATTTTGTGATTGATTATTAATTACGTTTGAGCTGTAAAATTACGATACTTTGAGTCGTTAATCTTATTATTCATATTCACGGGCATGTAATCAAACCATTACTGTGTATTTTTGGTCAGTCACGTGGTTTAGCTCGACCAATCAAAATGCGACGGGCAGGGCATGGTGATATAATAATAACTATTACGAAAATACCGCAAAGTAAGCATTCAGACATTAGTGCAACGCATCGCCGGACGCGCTAAACGCGCGCTAATGACTAAATCTATGTGTCGTTATACATTCTTTGCGTTATTTTCATAATAACCTTAACTATACTGAAGTAATCTAAAGTAAACAAAATTAAAACTAAACTAAACTAAACTAAACTAAACTAAACTAAACTAAACTAAATAGTCAGAATAATCTGATGTTTTAGTGATTTGACTTGTTCGTCCGCGGGGACTTACAGATTGGGTCCCGTCCGTCTGTGCGTCCGTGCGTCCGTTCGTCCGCAGCCGTTTCTCAGACACTGCTGAACCAATTTTGTTCAAATTTGGCACAAAGGCAAAGCACTATGACCTACAGATGCACATCGATTTATTTTTCGATACGATTCAATATGGCCGCAAGGTGGCCATATTTTTGCGATTTTTCATGTCTTTGAGCCATAACTCAAACATCCTTGAACCGATTCTATTCAAACTTGGCACAAAGGCATAACACTATGGCCTACATATGCATGTAGAATTATATTGCGATACGATCCAAAATGGGCGTGAGAAGGCCATTTTGTTTGAGATTTTTCGTGTCTTTGAACAATTAACACAAACATCCTTGAACCGATTCTGTTCAAACTTGGCACAAAGGCATAACACTATAGCCTACATATGCATGTAGAATTATATTGCGATACGATCAAAAATGGGCGTGAGGCGGCTATTTTGTTGCGATTTTTTCATGTCTTTGAACCATAACTCAAACATCCTTGAACCGAATTTGTTCAAACATTGCACAAAGGCAAAGCACTATGGCATACATATGCATGTATCAATTAACCTTGCGATAGGAGCCAATATGGCTGCAGAACTGCCATTTTGTTGGAATTGCATGTCTTTGAAGCTTAATTCAAAGGTCATTACACCGATTTTGTCCAAACTTGGCACAAAGATCATGCACTATGGCATATTGGAACATGTCAATGTACTGCGTGACATGTTCCAATATGGTTGCCAGATTGTCATTTTTCCCCAATATCGCCGCTAGATGGTCATTTTTGGATTTCTTCATGTCTTTGAGGCTTAATCATATGCAAATATTCCTTATCCAATGTTGTTGAGACTTGGTACAAAGATAAAGTACTATGGCATACATATGCATGTCTACTAATTTTGTGCTATGATCCATATGGTCAATAGACAGCCATTTGATTTCAATTTTGGTGTGATTTTTTATGTCTTTAAAACATAAACATAGGTCACTGTCCTTCGATGGACTGATTTTGTTTAAACGTGATATGGCTGCATTCTTGTGCACATTAATTTGTTTCATTATATGATCCAAAATGGCTAATTACAACAGCATACCCGATCCCATACCATTTCTAAAATTCCACCAAAACATGTGTATAGTATGTGCCATAATGACACTAGAGGCAGTGAGGGCATCGTTATGTGTGATATATAAGTTCCTTCAATGGTCATTACCGGCAGAGAGGGATCAATTTTATTGAGCGTTCCTCAGATTACTTTATTATGCAAGTCACAGGCCTGATGCACCCCGCATCAATATCATTCCACAGCTACGTAGACCACAGCTACCTAGACACCAAAGATTATAACAAAATGGACAAGCGGGGACTGTGTCATCAACGATGACTTGTTTAGCTACTAAAGATATCTGACCTGTTGAGTATGTATGTATGTATGTATGTATGTATGTATGTATGTATGTATGCATGCATCTACGTGGGTAGGGAGGGAGGAAGGGAGGGAGAGAGGAAAGAGTGCCTGAGTATGCCTGTCTATCTATGTATCTATCTATCTATCTATCTATCTGTCTGTCTGTCTGTCTGTCTATCTATCTTTCTATGGCTGTTATCATTTAATGATAATGGCAGATGGCAGGTATAACCAGTAGGATAGCGAATCAAATTTAGCTTAATCTTAGTATCGCAGGGCAGCTTATCCTAGCTCATTGGCTAGACAAATTTAACATAGGGCGATAGCGTGGATTCAAAGGAGGAAGACAACGGGAAAGAAATAGATCTATGAAAACAAAACCATGGCTCAGTAGATATGAATTGTCACCTTTTACATACAAGGAAAAGTGGCTGGTTTGTCGATAGGGCTTTATTTTGTACTTGTTTATGGGATAATTAAAATAACTGATCATTCAGTATTTTAATTGACTGCTTCACGTCAGTGTTTTTTTCAGTATATTTTGAAAAATATCAGCTGTCAGCATTGATATATTAACGTGCCCCTCCCATCTTATTACCGTAAATTATCGACAATCAACTTTAGAGAATCACATATCATACGTATAGAAGTTGCTTAGAATACTGCAATCTTTCGTACGTTATTTTCCACTTTAACCCTTTGCACACCAAGGCCCTGTGGTGGAGTTGACATTTGGAAGTACCATCTAGCATGACGTCTGACTTCTTAAATTAACAAAGACTGTCCACCATACCATTATAATTTTTGAATAACCATAAAATACTTGTCCCAAAAATATGCAAATTATGGTCACGTGACCTCATTAAGTATTCAAAATGGCCGCCAATATATAAATATTGTATTTTTTTAATATATTTCTTTATTTCATATGAATTTCTCGTTTATTCATCATTTTTCATCTCGAAACCTGTTTTCTATCACGTCAGCATGGACTGAAATGAAATTGTGACAAAATTTTAAAAAAACACTGATATTTTGTATCATTTTGACCTGCTAAGTGTACTGTAAACAAAGGCTCTGTATATTAAGTGTTAGGTCGGTCAAAGCATAACGTAACATAACATCCAGCAACTAATATTATGAAATATTTCCCACAGTAAGTATGTATATTTTGAATGACAATGACACACTTGTCCCAAAATATGCTAATAATGGTCATGTGACCTGATTAGGTATTCAACATGCCGCAAAAAAATAAATTTATCATTATTTTTACATGTTTTCCAATTTTCCAGTAAAAGATAATCGATATTGTATCATATCCCAATGCTTAATCACTATTTATAGTGCCATGACCATGGACTTTGATGTAAACTTTATATATTATGAAAAACTTTACACAGATTTGATAAAACTTACACAAATTTTCTTGTCTTCACTCATAAGTGAAGAATTACACACAGCGCCCTGGATCTGACTATTGAATTTATCAAACTTTGTCCACAATTACAAGATATTTTTGGAATTGTAGTATTACAATTGCCCCAAAAATATGCAAATACTGGTCACATGACCTCATTAAATATTCAAAATAGCCCCCAGTATTCTAAATTTACAATGATTTTCACATATTGCTTCTCTTTCTGACGACATTCTAAAGAATTTATCCCTTCCTATTTCTCAATTATGTCTAAATGTATATTAGATTCCGTTGTCTACAACTGATGGTTCCAGGAAAATGTTTGTACACCGTCCCTCCACCCTACAGCGATTTTGCTGAATAAACTTGTCGATATTGTAACACAAACGTTTCGATATTGAGGTGGAGCCTCAAGGTTCTTTCACATTTTTATACATAAAAATTCATTTCTTTTCAAAGCTTTTGCGTACTCTTTTGGCCTCCAAAACAGATTGAGCTTGCACGGAATCGCCGCTAGACAACTGTACGCGACCGTACCTCTATGTCTTAAAACGGATAAACAAAGACACAAACAAAATCACTCTCCCAAAATCATCGTTTCTGACAAAAAAACATCAAAATAAGTGTCTCACCATTCGTAAAATATCGTATATTTAATGTTCAAAGACTGAAATATGCTGAGTTGGATTAGATTCAAACATGGAAGGGAGGAAAAAACTTCGTGACCGAATAACCAACGTGCGCGATCAAAGTTTCAAAATGGCGTCGCCACAAACTCAACAGCATTCCAAAACATCGAAAGCATAAATTTTGAGTAATGTTAGAATGAAAATCGATTCTAGAAAATAAACTTTTAGGAAGGTATACACCTTGCAAGTCAAAATTCAAGGGGAATTTTACGGGTTGATTGGCAATTTCCGTTGTTCAAAAAACGCGTGGCCGACGTAAGGTGGCCGCCATCTTGATTTTTAACAACAAATGCATCGTCGAAACTCGGGCGTTTTCTGCAACAGAACAGAGTAAACGACACAAAAAAACGCACACTACCAATTTTAAAATCCCCATCGCTGATTGATCACGCCAAATTCGTTTCGATTTATTCTTATTTCTACAAGTGAAAGGGGGGAAAACTTTCGTACTATAAGGTGCCTCTTCCTACCTAGCGAGGTCAAATTTGGTGGGCGAAAATTCGACGGAAAATCATAGACGAAAATCTAAAAAGAAATTACTCTCAATAAACACAGTTTCTCAGTTGTAGCAGAAATCCTGGCTATGGTAACAAAGTTACCTGAGGAGCAAAGACATGACAATAAATAAAAATACTCCGCACCGCAAGATGTTGCCAAACGCTACTGATGGCGTCCCCAAGCAAGCATTTACATCCGTAACGCGCTTCGTTACAACGGTAGAGCAATTAACACCTTTAAACAATAGCGCACGAGTCGCGTTTCCAGACCGGTGGGTGGAGGGACGGTGGTTTGTAACACCATTTTTATGAACCCAATAAAAGCTTCGTTCAAATCACTGTGTACACTAATATTATATCATTTTGTAAAACTCAGAATTTGATTATTCGAGTTTTGCAAACTTCATCCAATATACATGCAAAAACATAAGATACACAATTTATTGTAACCAAAAACAATATTTATTGTTTTTCTTTTGTAAAAAAAATAAAAATAATGTAGCAACGCCCTAAAAATCAGACCGAAACCCTCAAAATGTCACAAGGGAACCATTTCTGGATAAGGTTGGTTTTGTTGCATGTACATCATTAGTATAATAAAATTAGGTCGTAGTATACAACACTGTCAATGTTGATGATGTCGCTGTCTTTTATCATATTCTGAGCTCTGCATGTCATCTTCCTGCCTTCCTCTTTCCATCCACCAACAGTAATATTGAATAAAAAATGCAGAAAGGTCTGCAGTATATTGTCTTTTCAAAGTACAGTACTGCATGTAAAACCAACAAAAACTTTCTCAGTTTGTTTTCTCAATTATAAATCGCATATTAATCTCATTCTATCTTCAATTGCATTTTGAATGTCAACTCAGACCCCCTTATATGGCGTTAATATGATAACCTAGCACCGGTCGTGAGATATAATCTCGATATCATTATATGCTATCACATTTTTACGTATTCAGAAACCACAAAGCATTTTAAATACATACAATATCAGCGGATGTTTATAATTATTACAAAATGCGTTACCTAATGTTACAAAACGCGTTTTATTACAAAACGCTGATACCCTTATTACAAATCGCGTAAACAATAATTTATTACAAAATGCTGATACCCTTATTACAAAATGCGTAGACAATTTTATCACAAAATGCTGATACCCTTATTACATTTTGCGTAGGTTGTTACGAAATGCGTCGTATTACAAAATGCCGCAGTAAACCGTATAACGCCGGGAAAACACGTGTACACTTTCCTGTACGCAGGGCTGTAACCTCCACAAATGTAATAATCTCCACAAATGTAATATCAACCACAATTGTAATAAAATGCACCCATAAATGTAATATCGCCCATAAATGTAACAAAAACCAACCATAAATGTAATAAAAACACCAACCACAAATGTAATAAATGGTAACCATAAATGTAATAAAAAAACCACCCATAAATGTAGTACTTGTCAACCATAAATGTAATAAATCTATTTTGTCGTTGCAATTGAGGAATTAGCCCTTAAATATTGATCTATGTAATAAGGAAAGCAACTCAACACATTATTCATTTCTTAATTGTTTGCGTTAAGTGTGTTTTGCATATTTGAAAGTGTATTTTACGTTTCCCTGTTTTGTGTACAGAACTGATTGGCCATGGCTAGACACAGCTGTTGTAACCTCCACAAATGTAATAATCTCCACAAATGTAATATCAACCACAATTGTAATAAAATGCACCCATAAATGTAATATCGCCCATAAATGTAACAAAAACCAACCATAAATGTAATAAAAACACCAACCACAAATGTAATAAATGGTAACCATAAATGTAATACTTGTCAACCATAAATGTAATAAATCTATTTTGTCGTTGCAATTGAGGAATTAGCCCTTAAATATTGATCTATGTAATAAGGAAAGCAACTCCACACATTATTCATTTCTTAATTGTTTGCGTTAAGTGTGTTTTGCATATTTGAAAGTGTATTTTACGTTTCCCTGTTTTGTGTACAGAACTGATTGGCCATGGCTAGACACAGCTGTTGTAACCTCCACAAATGTAATAATCTCCACAAATGTAATATCAACCACAATTGTAATAAAATGCACCCATAAATGTAATATCGCCCATAAATGTAACAAAAAATCAACATAAATGTAATAAAAACACCAACCACAAATGTAATAAATGGTAACCATAAATGTAATAAAAAAATCACCCATAAATGTAGTACTTATCAACCATAAATGTAATAAATCTATTTTGTCGTTGCAATTGAGGAATTAGCCCTTAAATATTGATCTATGTAATAAGGAAAGCAACTCCACACATTATTCATTTCTTCATTGTTTGCGTTAAGTGTGTTTTGCATATTTGAAAGTGTATTTTACGTTTCCCTGTTTTGTGTACAGAACTGATTGGCCATGGCTAGACACAGCTGTTGTAACCTCCACAAATGTAATAATCTCCACAAATGTAATATCAACCACAATTGTAATAAAATGCACCCATAAATGTAATATCGCCCATTTATCATATACCCATGCCCATATTGCTACATCCTAGTGACGTTCGCCGTAAAATATCAGCCGTGATATTTCACGGTAAACGTCGAGATACGCACGATGAACGTCATCAGTTTTAGAGCTTTCCCGAACTACATTAGCAGTTTGTTGGTAAACAACGTAAACAACAAAATGGCTGCCGCTCCCCGCCTGCGAAGCGATGTCGCCGACGTAAAAACTTGAAGGGCTTCGAGGAACACTAGTATTTCTGGTTGCAAAATACGGGAATATCACGTTGAGTCTTGAAATTTTTTCCCATGGTATTATTTTGGTCAAGTTCTAGCAAACATTCTGCCGTTCGCACGGCGCCGGCACTGTGCACGGTCTCCACCGAACAGGTAGTGAGCGCGTGGCGTGACAGCGATGTCGCGCGCGCGACAACTGTTGACATGGCAACTCGAAGGGTAAACTAACAAAATGGCGTCCTCTCCGCGCGAGCTCCGTGCCGTACGACGATCGAAATCAGGATAGATTTAAAAGCTGAGCAGTTTTTGATCGGGTACAGATGTAATAGCATATTGCACCTTTAAATATTCCTGCTGTATGACGATTTTTGTATCCCGGTGTCTTTCTTCTTGGTTTCATTGAGATATGGACGACTTGCAGCGATGTCGCGCGTGATTGTTGACATCTTCGTCGAATACTTTATGAATGAAGCCTGTTCACATAAACATTCTGATATTTGTGCGCAAGGCGTAATAAAGTAAAGCCTCAAAATTTAAGGTTTTTCGTTCTATTAGTAAAAATTCCCTCAAATTATGGGCATGGGTATATGATAAATCGGTTATTACCCAATATCGCCTGTTCCTTGTGTCGTATCAGCATTCGTGTCATTTGTGCTGCGTCAGACACGAGACGACACTCGACTTCGTCTCGTGTCTGACGCAGCACAAATGACACTCATGCTGATACGACACAGGAACAGGCGATATTGGGTAATAACCTCTAAAAATGTAACAAAAATCAACCATAAATGTAATAAAAACACCAACCACAATTGTAATAAAAGGTAACCATAAATGTAATAAAAAAATCACCCATAAATGTAATACTTGTCAACCATAAATGTAATAAATCTATTTTGTCGTTTTAATTGAGGAATATAGCCCTTAAATATTGATCTATGTAATAAGGAAAGCAACTCCACACATTATTCATTTCTTGATTGTTTGCGTTAAGTGTGTTTTGCATATTTGAAAGTGTATTTTACGTTTCCCTGTTTTGTGTACAGAACTGATTGGCCATGGCTAGACACAGCTGTTGTAACCTCCACAAATGTAATAATCTCCACAAATGTAATATCAACCACAATTGTAATAAAATGCACCCATAAATGTAATATCGCTCATAAATGTAACAAAAATCAACCATAAATGTAATAAAAACACCAACCACAAATGTAATAAATGGTCATCTGTCATCTGTCATAAACGTTGTGTGGTATCACTGGTTGACGAGTTATTTTGACGCTTCCTTATTATGTAATTATCAGTGTCTAGAACTGCTGTTCCACTTCCATTATCTAATGGTTTGATCAGCAACTGGCCGTTTTCTGATAGAGTTCTCAAAGTATTCTATTCTGTGTTTCGGAAAGGAAACCTAGTTTCAGGAAAGTATGCAATAACATTACACTAGTCTTTAAGTTATTAAAGTTATTCTTTACTCAGGGCATTGATAAACAAATGATCACATATGCAAGTTCAAGTTTATTACATTTATGGTTGAGTTTTATTACATTTATGGTTAATTTGTTTATTACATTTGTGGTTGCGGATTGTTACATTAATGGTTGACTATTTTATTACATTTGTGGTTGATTTTATTACAATTGTGGTAGATATTACATTTGTGGAGATTATTACATTTGTGGAGGTTACAGCTGTAATCTGAACGTCAGTGCAGTCTCTGCTCCAGAGTGGGGAAGACTGTATAACACTACGATCCTTTAACGCCGTTTTTTTTCGAAAATTGCCATACTTTCTTAATCGATCGCCTCAAATTCGTCTTCAGTGGATAAATTGTGTGGAATAATCGATAGATTGTGTGTATTCCTATGTTGTCCCACTTGAAGTTTGTTCGTTCACTAGGGATGCCAGGATGTCTAATTTTGTTCTACTGTGTTCAAGGTAGTGTTCGTATTGTTTTTTACTAGATTGAAATATATGTTCTCGTCAACATGTTTTGTGTCGTAAGTTTCTCTAAATATATTTCTCTGTAATTTGTTCTGAGTCATCTGTCATAAACTTTGTGTGGTATCACTGGTTGACGAGTTATTTTGACGCTTCCTTATTATGTAATAATCAGTGTCTATAACTGCTGTTCCACTTCCATTATCTAACGGTTTGATCAGTACCTCACCGTTTTCTGATAGCGTTCTCAAAGTATTCTATTCTGTGTTTCGGAAAGGAAACCTAGTTTCAGGAAAGTATGCAATAACATTACGCTAGTCTTATTAAAGTTATTATTTACTCAGGGCATTGATAAACAAATGATCACATATGCAAGTTCAAGTTTATTACATTTATGGTTGAGTTTATTACATTTATGGTTAATTTGTTTATTATATTTGTGGTTGCGGGTTGTTACATTAATGGTTGACTATTTTATTACATTTGTGGTTGATTTTATTACAATTGTGGTTGATATTACATTTGTGGAGATTATTACATTTGTGGAGGTTACAAGGGCTACAGAGCATGGGGCATGAAAAGAGGAACTACCACACATAATGTAACAAACAACTTCCGTGTAACTGTATGACTATATTGTGTCAAATATTGGGGTCTATCATACAAAATAGTAAAACCGTACTTCAAAACTATAAATATTACTCCGTGGTAATAATAACTGTACTGATCGACCTCCTGACGGCAGGAGTCGAACACACTTTCAGTAAAAAACTCTGTTCAAACCCTTTCTAAATGCTTAACAATTTCTGTGAAAAACTTTATAACGTTACCGCAGAGGTACCTGAAGACTTGACCACGTGGCTCGGAACACAAATAGTTCTAATTATAACACGCCACATGCTCATTCCCTGTCGCGATTCGCTAGAATACGTCACGTGACGAGAAAATAGATACGTCTAGTCCCCTTTGGATCTACAGAATTGACTTCAGAGAGTATTTTTTGAAAAGCTATTTCCCTAGGGAAATAGTCCTGACCAAATTTGGAAAAGTGTCTGGTCACGTGACCGTAGTGTCGTCTGCAGCTTTGCAACAATGGCGGGTGACTGGAACGTGATGAGCGTCTGGGATACGTGATGACACATTCTCTCAAAACAGCTTTTTCCAACATTTTCCAACATTCCAACAGCGTAGGAACTTGAACAGCTCATCGACGGAAAATATTAAAGTGCAACTAAGGATGTCGCTAGGTATGCTTAGAATATTTTTTGAAAGAAAGTGGTACTACCACGTACAACTGAAACCGCTGTGGAAACATCGCCCAGTAAACTTGTTACAATGGATTGTTGTGGTAAAAAAATATCAAAACACATTAAAAACTATATAACAATACAACATGAGCATGTGGTGTGTTATAAAACACCTATAGCCTAGTCTTTATTCGGGCTATAGTGCTCGTCTATTACCCCTCGTGGCCGTGTGTTACCAGAAACACATCGCTATACCCCTCGGCCTACGGCCTCGGGGAATAGCGATGTGTTTCTGGTAACACACGGCCCCTCGGGGTAATAGACGGGCGCTATAGCCCTCATGACCAGGCAATAGGTGTTTACTATTGTTCGATGATGAGCGCGATTGTCCGGTTGAATGTCCGGTGTAATGTCCGCACTTGAAAGTCGGCGACAACACACGTGATTCACTGCTAAGCAGCATCAAGTTCAGCTACCACGGGCGCAGCCATCTTGGATCTTTGTTTACTTTCGGTCGGCTCTTCAGGGACGGGGACACTCGTTCTGCCGAACTAATCTGAACTCTTCCTCTGAATTAAAACTCCGTGCATCGACAAAAGTTCAGTGGAACAATCACAAATAATGTTCTCATGGCAATCTCAGACATCTGACTGAACTCATAACTGAATAAAGTTCGCAGTTAACACACAATTTGCTGCAGAAAGATCAGCTTTCAACTTATGGTGATACTATCATCTCAGCGTGCAGAGCGTATATTGCACATATGTACGGTATACGGCACGGCTTGTGAGCAATGTTTGTTCGATCGACTAAGTAGAGGATGGCGTAGGGTTTAAATAAACAGTCTGATCTGCATAAAGTTTGATCTCTGCCACTCACCGGTTTCTTTACATATCTGCTGACTTGAGTAAAACTCAAAATACAGAAATATCTGACTTAAAAAGCACACGCTGACACTCAAACCTTCCAGTGCAGCGTGCAACGTAAAACACTCTCATTGAAAGTTCCCATCCCGGACTCCCTAGATGTACAGTGATAACACACAAGAACTCCCAGGCAAAAGAGAAAATACACAGGTCCTCCATACATAATCTATGAGTAGTCTATGAGAAGCTATGAATAATTTCTTTAAAATACAAAACTAGCTAAATCTGTGTATTTATAGACTCTCGATTATTGATATTAATGTACTTGATCAGACTAGGGTAGTTACCAGTGCATATGTGAGCAAGAAATTTGATTTTGGAATTTCACCGAATTGTTGATTCACTATCTTGTCAATGAGGAAACTATGAATATTTTTTTCCCAATACAAAACTCGTTAATTCCATGTATTTATGTACACTTCATTATTGATATTAATGTACTTGATTAGACTAGGGTGGTTACAAGTGGATGTTTGTGCAAGAAATTTTATTTTGGAGTGTCACTGAAATGTTGATTCACCATCTTGTCTATGAGGAAACTATAAATAATTTCTTCCAATACAAAACTAGATAAATCTGTGTATTTATGTACGCTTTACTATTGATATTAGTATACTTGATTAGACTAGGGCGATTAAAAGTTCACATGTGTGCAAAAAAAATTGATTTTGGAATTTCACCAAAACTGTTGATTCTCTTGTAAGTGAGGAAACTGAAAATATTTTTTTGATTTTTTTTCCCTGGGGGTCACATTCTAAAATTGATGAATGAGGGGGTCAAATTTTAGAAATTTGATTTGGAGGGGGGGTCGCTTTTTACATTTCATTTGTCGCTCAAATTCAACTGACACCCCCTCCCTGTAAAAAACGAATGCTCCCTAACGGTGAAATCCGTATTGCCGTTCAATATTTTACGCACGAAGTCACCTGTACACGTCCATTCGGAAGCAAAAAAGTTTACAGACTTCCAATGGTGATAAATGCCTCCCGTCACAAAGAAGCTTCATAAATCGAATAGACATAAACGTAGGCAAATGTCGGCAAAATTAAACATCAAATGGCTAGACTTTGGAGGGGGGGAAGAGAGAGAGAGAGAGAGAGAGAGAGAGAGAGAGAGAGAGAGAGAGAGAGAGAGAGAGAGAGAGAGAGAGAGAGAGAGAGAGAGGAGAGAGAGAGAGAGAGAGAGAGAGAGAAGAGAGAGAGAGAGAGAGAGAGAGAGAGAGAGAGAGAGAGGGTTTATACAGTCGCCAGCTGGTCATGGTTTGTAGTATGGATGGATGCAGTGTCGGTTTTAGAACAAAACCAAAAGTGTTGAAGTTACTCTTTGGATGTTTAATTCGCAAGTTTGCTAAAGTTAGATTATACTTACAGAAAATGGTCGCCGTAGTCTTCTGTTCAAAAAAATATGTTCTTCAACACCACGTTTCTTATGATCGGTGATGTTACATTTTATTACTTTTATAAATATAGATTAATGCACCACGGTGTTAATTTCCGATTAATTTAACGATTTCAAACCGTAATTATTTTTCTGGTCGAATTAAGAGGGTTTTTAGTAGTTCTGTAGACGAAACGATCGGAAATAGCAGAGTATCTTGGCAATGGCACGACGTCTACGCTATCGTTTAGCTGCAATAATTGTACAGTTGCAGCCCGCGCCCGGGCCCCGGGTAAGCCTAATTCGGAATGTAATAACGTCAGTTGCAGTGGTGTCGTGGATTAAGTGTTCCGTTGTCATTACTGTTGAAGTACACCTGTTATTGCTACAAGCATTGCAGGCTTCATGAAATATTGTTTCTCTGTACACGTATACTGGTCTCGCCGTTATATTCACTGACGTATAATCTGTTGTTTGCATTTCAACACATCGGCCTGTTTACAACCTCCTTTACACACTAATTGTGACCGTAGTTTACACAGACATAAAAATTCGACCCCGCCCGTGAATGCCAAAGGTGAACGGGATAAACTTGATCCCGGTATCAAGTCCCTAACCTATAATCTTACCGATATTTGCTGTGTTTGATGGTCGTAAAAAAAACTACGCCTTATTTTCGTGTCGATAAGTAAGAAAAACTGCGTATCGACACGATAATCGTGCCAATACCGACACAAGCATCGTGTCGATAGGTAAGAAAAAGCACGTTACCGATACGACCATCGTGTCGATAAAGCATATTTTCTCTGTCGACACGATGATCGTGTCGATTGGCGCGACCCAGTGCTTGTGTTCTTACACACACTTCACACACACAGACATTACACACACAACCTGTGTAATTCGATAACATTCACTCATTCTCAAATTCCTGGCCACTGGGAGTGCGGGATTGACGGTGTGGGAAAAATCGATCCTACACTCTCCAGAAATCGTCACACACTCTGTATACATGCGTATATACTAAAGCTGTATATAATACAAGAGCTGTGATTGGATAATAAAGGGCCTTTCGCTTTACGTGTAAAATATTATCTAATGGCGCAATGAGTAGCGTACGGACCGGAACTACAAAGTGAGCAGGTCCCAGGGCAGTGGCAGATGGCAGCGACGTCACGATTTTGAATGATGTTATACGTCTTGGGGACAAATTCACAAAAGACGGTCGAATTTTCCAAATCACTGGTGAACATAGGCCGCTTGCAACATATCGCCAGTTCGTTTTGACGGATGTCTTGACTGGAGCCGAAGTAGAAGTATCGGCAGTGAAACTCGCCTCAGAGTTCGTGCAAGAGGCTCCACCTGCTGTACCAGTTGCTGTACCATTGTTGACTTCGAGCTTTAGATTGCTGCATTGTCCTCAAATGACATTGAACAATTCTTAGTGGATCAGCAGAAACAGTACGGAAGACTAAATATCATGTAACGCTATTCAAACAGTACTTGCAAGAAGTAGACGAACATCATGAAAATGCCAATATTCCGCCCCTTGAGCTCGACCCGCTCGTCGGAAATTTCCTGTGTGTTGTTCATAAGGAGGATGGAACTGAATACGAACTATCTTACCTACGAGGGATGTTAGCTAGTTTAGAAAGACATCTACGATGTCCAAGTTAGTGATAGGTTTGGATTTTTTCTACTCGAGAAAAATTGAAAGCAAAACAGAAAAACTACGGAAAGATGGTAAGGGAAATCTACTATATAAAGCCGATACTCTCACTGACGACGATGTAAATAAGTTGTTTGCGGACAGACAACTAGGCGCCCACACGCCAAAATCAGTCATTAATACACTGTGGTTGAATAATATACTGCACTTTCGAATGAGGGCAGTGGAAGAACATAGATCTCTATGTTTGGGCGATGTTAAACCAAACGAGATGCTGATGGCAAAGAGTTTATTGAAATGACAAACCAACACCAGACGAAGACTAGAACTGGCGAAAATGAGAGCGATGATAGATCTGTAAAGCCACATATGTATCCATACCCCGATGACAAAAATAGGTGCCCAGTTGCTCTGTATAAATTCTAGGCATCATTGCGACCAAAGAACTTCATGGGTCCGGAAACCCGTTCTACTTAGCTATTAAAAACACACCGCAACCGTCTGATACCATTTGGTTCAAGCGTCAGGCGATGGGTCCGAACAAAATTGCCCAAATAATGAAAAATATGGCTTGGAAAAGCAGAATATATTGTCGTGGGAAACGGCTTACCAATACAAGTGCCAGGAAATACTTGCTACAGAAATTGAAGGACAACAACGTGCCACCAACAAACACAGTGCAGAAAAGCGCGCATAAAATGTGCAGTCAGTTAATAACTATTGCAAGTTGTCCGACAAACAGCAGTACGCTATGTCCCATATATTGACTGACACATCCAATCAACAACTTCAATCGCACACTATCGGACAGAACTTCCGACAAAGACGGTTGTTAGTTAAAGCGTGCCGCAAGTGGATGTTATTTTCTTCGCAGGTACGAGCCTTCTTCCCTTGTTGATATCTCTTCTTTGTTTAATTGCAGACGGTGGATGTTGATTGTCATCTCCCTGGTAACGCTTTTTGCCGTCGTAGTAACGGCTACCATGTTTTTATTCAAAACTGGTACAACCAACGGCAACACCGATACAACGCCCTAAAATATGACTTTTCGCAGACCAAAAAAAATCGTGTGCTGTTGTGAACATGAACGGTTTTTATGTCCCAAAGGGATGGAAGTGGTGGATTACATTTTGCGGCGAACACCAAAAGTGAATGATGCCTCTTGGAAAAAAGCAATTATATATAAAGATATTGACTCAAATATATCCATAGCAGCTCTTTCATCAGCCTAGCGTTTGTTTTGTTTGCAGCAGGTATGTATATATATATATATAAATATATATATATATATATATATATATATATATAGAGAGAGAGAGAGAGAGAGAGAGAGAGAGAGAGAGAGTATAATATGTGTGTGAATATGTGTGGTTAAAATTACAAATTTTCACATTGTAAGTGTCAATAGAGTATTTTGAATGAGCTGTGATTGTATTTCTGTGCCTAACCAGATGTCAAGAACTGTTGTATATAAAAAGAGAACAGCAGTACATCAAAAACTTCATTGGGTAAATAGACTTTTAACAACCATCACGTTAAGTATTAATTAACCCGTGCTTTGCTCACTTATAGTCTTTTTTTCTCATTTGAGGGTAGAGCTTAACATATTTAAGGTACAGTAGCTATATATTTTGACAATTTTCCACAATTTTATTTCGTAAAAAAAACGACAGAAATGGCCAGACTTTTTGTTTGTCAACATAGCATACATATGTATAAAGTATACAGCCAAAAATGTCAATAATAAATATAATTCCAGGTGAGTAAATTGGCAATACATTAATTGGTCTGAGCTGAAAATTCCGTCTTTTCTATACATAAGCAGGTTATTTTAACGAGCTTAATATTAGGCATTGCAATGCACCTTTAATCCCTTCACCGTATTGGTGATCTCTACAGATGAAAATGGAGAGAAGAGGTTCAAAGAGTACAAGACACTATGGTTAATAATACAGAAAAAAAATAATGATGAAATTCCATTTTCATAAAGTGCAGCTAATCTCCCTAAAAGAAGAACTAGCACGAGACCAGTATAAATGTGTCTTTTCATGAAAATTTAGGTATGTTTATTTTCAGTGATAGTGAATTACCCCCGTTCTCTGAAACCACATGTTGTAATAGCTGTTCTTGTACTAGCATCAAATGTATTGAATATGAATTTCTCTCTCTTGGTTTTCCCTGTTACTGTTTTAATAACTGGTTTAGATACTTTATAAAAGAAACTACCACTACAAGTGATATTGACAAAGTAGAATCACGCCTTTAATTGCAAAACCGTGGACAGGAGCAAAGAAATATGGACTTTCTTGCTTGTTCCAATTACATCTCCTAAGAAGCACTAAAGAAATAGTTGTTGCCAAATCTGATGCGCACTGTGTCAACGCCGAGAACTGTAACAAAATCATACAATTTGTGGCTGGGTATGATCCATTTTGTACAGTAATGAGCCTGTGTCCCGATTCAAAAACACATTACCCCCATTGAGTATTTCAAAACATGTGACCCTGCCGATAACCGAAATGAAAACCAGGGTGACCCCCATGACTCCACCACAACCGGCCGAAGAAACTGACCCAGTCCCTAATCGTGCATATTGTCTACATTTCAACTACAAACTGCTCAGCGGCTGAGAGCTGCATCACTGAGTGCATTGCTCCACGTTTTCATAAAATACACAACCTGTTTTGATATCGATCGTTGGTTTCATCTATTCAATAACACCCTTAAATTCTTTAATGTTTTGAATATTTTCTGGTGTATATTGTGGTTATAATACGAGAAGTGGCGTTATCATAGGGCTCGAAATGCAGTCACTTTTGGATCTCAGCCTGGTAAAAATCGAAGCGTAAAGCCTGATGAAAATATTCCTAAGATAACTGGTCCTTATGTAATCTCACGGTTTGCACAACTTTTCGTATTTCCGAGTCAAGTTCATGATCATGTCAGAAATGTATATCTTTGTCTCATCGGATGAGAACATTCTAACAATTTTGAGATACGCTCCTTTCCCCATATTAAATGTTGGGTCTCAGGATTTCAACGAATCTTGTCTGAACAGAGTGACATTATATGTGTGTCACTGCCCACACAGGGTTAAAGACCGAAGGTCAAAGAGAAGAGGTGAGCTATTTTATGTGTACAGTACCCTTGTAAACAGAAATATCTATCAAATGACTTAAAAGCAGTAGAGCCCGCGGCCATAGGGTGCGGCGATCATCCGTAGACCGCTATTTCAACGAAGTCGGAGAGCTAAATTATCAATGACAAGATACCGAGACCCACTCCACGCATCAAAACATGTTTCACGATTGAGGGAGCTCCACTAAACATGTCAGTCGGTATTATTTCTATTGTGATATTTGGCATATCTCACTGAGAATGAACTGTGAAGGCGAGAAATCCCGACCGGCAAAAGATTAACAGTACGGCTAAAAGGTGGGGGCTGAATTCATAAAACACATCTGTAAGATAGTCGAGTAAAACAAGGACGAGTAACGACATAATCAGTGATTCCTGAAGAAACATGAGAAAGTGAGCAGTAGACCGTAATGTATAACAACACAATGATAAAGATGAAAAGATCTTCGGCCGCTGGTGGCGCACTCCTATTAAATCACATAGCTGTATCATACACAAGAAGAGGTTTCACTTCATTTATGTATGTTGAACAAAGGTCAATTTATATATAATGTCATTGGTATTTTAAGATACTACAACCCATCTAGATGACTAAGTCCTTCCATTAGCGGCGAAATTAGTCAACCCGACATAATGTTCGTTTTAACTTTTGCAGCTAATTATTCCAAAGTAGATGTGCATAAGTTGTTTTTCATCGTGAGCGCTTCACTACACCCACTGATCAATGCTGGTGTTAAAGTAGCAATTCTGAGAAATAGTCACGATCAGCACCAGTACTTCTCGTCTCTCGTCGTTCGTAAACCAACACAGGCATCGCCCTTCCTGACAATGTCAGTCTTTCCCGCATTTGATCGCACTTTCTAGACTTTCGTTCATGCTGCTCAACTCTGACCTCGACGTGCACTCTTTTAAAAAGCACAAAGTTCAAATAAGGCGCAAGATTACTCTAAATGTGTTTTCTAGAATGTTTGAATAAGCCGTACTAGGCAGTGCTTGGCGGCAAGTAGCGTTCAGATCAAGCTTTATGCGTAGATCGGATTCCCACGCATAGCAGCAGGGGAAATTTTACATGACAGGTCTAGCCTCAAGTGTTCTTGTTAAGCTGATGAGTGCATCTACATGATCATCTATGTCAAAACAATGATCATATGATAAAATATAATCCATGTTATGACATGCATCCGTATCAAACACCCATGACGCTAGAAGCCAAAGCCAACCAGAACAAGCGCGACAACTTGTACTTTGCACGTAGGCCTACACAAACGTGTATGTAATGAAACACAATGGCAGTGCTAAAAAGTCTTTTTCATATACATGCAACGATAGTTATTTTTTTCCTGGTTTCGGGTGAGTAGTAATTTTCAGTCTCGTCATATTTGTGTTCTGAATTAAAGGTGTGAAGGTTACCGAGGTTCTAACACTGCATATAGCATATTCGCACCAAATGCTCATTGACCAAGCCCAGGGGTTAATCATTACACTGTGTTACACTGTAGTGCGCAGATAATGTGTTCAAAATCCCAGACATGCAGTCTTTGGTGAAAGCGTACAAAGAAGACTGACGGAAACAGTAAATTTGGAACAGCCATTTTACAAGCTACAGCATATGTGATTTCTAGAAAATGACAATATTCTAGGTATTAGGTAGTCACCCACCTTAAAAGTCTGTACCTGCCACAGTCAAACATTTGCCAAGTTTTTAAATTCATTTCTACCTATGGGAGAGTACTTCTGGAAAAGTGAGACTTGTCTAGTCAGTGAACACACCGTGCTTTGTATCATTTAATTATTTCTTCCTCTGAGTACTTGCTATTAGTATCGAATGTTAAAAACAACTTGGCAACATTTACAACCAAAATGTTTGTATAGACCACTGATATGACAACATCAAATATATATATATATATATATATATATATATATATGTGTGTGTGTGTGTGTGTGTGTGTGTGTGTGTGTGTGTGTGTGTGTGTGTGTGTGTGTGTGTGTCTAAATGTATATTTGGTATTATAGGCAACTGGCCCTTTACAATTCATGAAAATAAACAGTGATAACAGACGAAAAGAAGGATATTTGCAGGCTATTTACAGTACACCTCAAATACACAAAATGGACATTCATTGCCTATTTTGTAACAGACTCTCTCGCTTTTTAAAGCTATAAAAGAGGAATTTTGGCAAACTGAACAGAGTATCACGATTTTGTGAATGCATGAGTAATGTAAATTTTGCTATTGTCAGAAAATCACAATAAAAGGACGGTGAAAATTTCGTTCTCATTTCACGATATACAGGGCAAACGAGCTTTTATGGCCACTTAATTGTAAATGTTTTCTTATATTATTAATTAAATGACCACTGTATTGTTCCTGCAAAGTGTGATAAACTTGTCAGACTGTATATGTCCTATTGGGTGTAAACAGTATTATGAAAGCTCCGAAATACTACACTGACGCAAACTCTCTGATGGGATCCGCTGGTCATCGAACAATGATGAAATACACAAGTTCACGCGAAAGACAAAATGCTAGAAACGATCACAAACGTGGGTGTTCTCTGAATGCGCTGGTTAAATGACTCTGATCACCACACGCACCAAGCACAAAGTCACACAAGTAACCGTCAGTTTATTCGACTCCATCAGATATCTTTCACCCGTTCAAGTGAAAGCAAAGAGTTTATTCAAGACACATGGGAGAGAAATTTGGATTGGGATGAATCGCTAGAAACCAACCTCGCAGATCAGTGGAAACACATAGTCATAATATCGGACTTAAACGTGAGCACTGAAATCAAGACCGACCTCTGTTATTTCGCCGAAATACGAGCGCCGATCATGAACTACACGTCTTCGCAGATACCAGCTGCAAAGCTTACGGTGCAGCCGCATCCTTCGCCGCGGTGATCAAACTTTTGGTCACGGAAAAAAAACACGCATCGCTCAAATCAAGGAATTATCGCTACCATGCCTCGAACTTATGGCAGCTTTAATTGGTTCCAGGTTACTACGCTGAAAGACAAAGTCAATATCACAGATCGTACGTAATCCGTGGCATTTTAGGCCAACCATATTTCGATGTGGAAATCACAGAAAAACATGATAAATTATGTCTAAATTGCATTTTGTTACGGATTTCAGACCTAAGGAAATGACGTTTTCAAGCAATTTTTACATAAATCGCTGCAAATATGTAAACGAATTGAAATTTCGAAAATTTAAATTGCGCGAGGTGCACGATACATTTTTTTTTGAGGGGGGGGGGGGGCATTTTTCTAGTTTGAAAGAGAAAACATTGTGTGTGGAATCGGCGTTAAATTGATGTTTACGAGTGTTGACCAGCAATATTGCGCATGAAGTAGTTTCTCTTGTGCGATGTGTTCTATCTTATGCGCGCAACAAAATCGAACATTTCAATTTGATCACGGTACAACCCCACTCTCGGAACCAGGGTTCTTATCGCGCGTACGCTAATAAGTATCTCTGGCGCAGGCAATATTCATGTGACCTCGAGGTCATTGGAACGTCAATGAACTACTTTTTTACCTGTCGCGCACAGTAGCCATGGTATTGCCACATGTACAGTAACGCGCGGCAGTTCGAATTCGTTCCAGCACGCGCACAGTTATCTACAAATTCAAATAGAAACGCCATTTCTCTTTTCAGTGTTTATTTATTGTTCTTTCTTTTGAGTATTCACATATACGGCCTTGATAAATAACTTCGAGTGCAGGAGGGGTCACAAGTTAAGAAAATACATCACCAGCATGCGATACAGGGGATTTGCCCGAAGGTCAGAACAGGTCAAAGCCTTGTTTCTTCCCGAATAATTACACTATGTAAAAGTAGTTCCAATGGTAATCATATTTTTCCAGTTCTTGTTTTGCTATAAACTTATAGTAATTAGTTTTCAAATCGATGAACATTTTTGCATTGAGGATGGACTTTGTATTTTGAGCGAGTTCGTTACAGTGTCGGTTTTCGAGCTGACTTCCGGTTTGCGGATCAGTATGTGGTGAATCAATTTACCACGTAAACAGGACACCTGTGGCTACACTCTCGGAACCAGAGTTCTTATCGCGCGTACGCTAATAAGTATCTCTAGCACAGGCAGATTAATATTCATGTGACCCCGAGGTCATTCGCACTACTTTCGAACGAGGGCGCTCTGGGTACCATGGTGATGTTTACGGAAGTGACTGCCGTTCCAAACTTTGTATCGTCTACAACCAGCATTTTTCATGATATTGGGTAAAGTTCTGTCTTAGAATTCGAAATTTTGGTATGAAAACCATCTATACCTTTCAAGTTGGTTATCGTTATTAAAAAAAAACAATGCGAGTGAAATTTTGAGTATTGCCGTCAGTATTTCTGTCTATGTATCAGTGGTCTTGCGTCAAAGTCATCTTTCATTGAACGAGTTAGTCATTTGCTGTGAAGTTCATGCTCTGTATCAGGAAACGTGTTGACGATGGTTGATATTGATGAGGTTGTTGGTGAGTTGTTCCCAGGAATTAAGCTCAAAGACAAACAGAGGGAATGCCTGGAACACATTGTAACCCGATATACCGATCTGGTGGCAGTTTTGCCGACTGGATATGGAAAAAGTCTCATATACCAAGTAGGTATAGATCCGTATGATATATCCTCGATATGCTCTTGGATCATTGTCTGCATAAGCTGTGTGGTGGGAGGCGAAGACTCGGTTGTAAATACACTAAATTATTAATCAATAATTTGACAGAATCTAGGCCTGTCGAACAAATCGTATCAATGATGACTCCATGGGTTCTGTATGACTGACTATTATAGTAGAGGCTTGGTAACTGTCTATGTGCAGTGCTGCTGTTTTCATAGTTGTTTTAGTTGTGACAAGGTTATAGTCGATACTTTATTGCAGTTACAAATGCAAAAAAATGCAGGCTATATTTTTTATTTCGTGTTTGTTACTTTTACCATGGAGTTATAATCATGTCTTATTCCTAAATCCATACTATATAGTCCTATAAATATATATATATCCTATATTTAGGCCTAACCATTGATGTAAACTGGCTGACACCAGCAATACCAATAATAATAATAATAATAATAATAATAATAATGTGCACCATGATATTGACAACTGTATCTTATCAGGGTTTGATATGTACTAAATCACATCAAATATTTATCAATAGACTGTTTATAAATAGTTCATTTCAGTGTTTCATATTTCATATTTTGCTGTAGAGTTGTTTTTCCTCATTTTGTCTTTAGGTACTCCCTGAAATATTGAGACGAAAATTCAACAAAAGCACTGCTTCTGTGCTTGTTGTGAGCCCTTTGAATGTAATCCATATAGATCAAATAAAAAGACTTGCACAGCTTCATATTAAGGCTTGTAAATTGGATATTGGATGCAACATGGCTGCTGGAGTACTGACTAGTGAAGACGATGACTACCAATTTCAATTGACAACTGATGTGGAACTTGATGACATCATAAAAGGAAATTTTGATATAGTATTTTGTCACCCGGAAGCAATCCTGAATACAAAGAGAGGACATTCCTTATTGGATAATGTTCAGTTCCAACAGAACGTTCAGGCTGTTGTAATTGATGAGTGCCATACTGTGGAACTATGGTAAGTAAGTTTCAAGGGCTCATTACCTGCAAATCTCTTGCCTCTTTTTTGGCAAAATATTGCCCAGATTGTCAGACAAAATTTTGACTGGGCTTGACATATAAACATAAACTATAATTCAATTGTATTGAAATGTTTATTTTATTTTTATGTCACATATTTCTCATTGAATGAAAATTTCAGCATGACAGTCACCATGTTACATGACTGTGTGGTTTGAGTGAGTGCATGTCAGACATTTGCCAGGAATTTATATTTGTCTACCTGGGATCACACTACAAAAAAAAGGAACATGTCAAAAATATTATTAAAGCCATTTAACCTTAACATTGGCCTTCATGTAAATTCCCTTACATTCTAATTCATCAGGATGTTTCTTTTGAAACTAAATATGTTGGCAAGACATTTCTTAAAAGAATATCGTTGATAATTTTATAACAAGTAGATACAGAGTAGTTTTTGTAGTGCTGTCGGTTAGGCCAACGTAATTAAATTCTTTGTTTTGTATCCCCGTCCACTTGGGTTTTTAGTAAAAACACACAGAGTGTATTGAAATGTGGAATTTTAGAACATATGCGCAAAGCTTTTCCAAGTTCAAAATTTCATAATATTTTTATTTGAAAAAATCAAATTACACATGTTCAATTTTCCTTTTTTTAGCTGTTTAACTTCATAACTTTCTCCATTTTGAGTGGACGCAAAATAAAGAAATTAATTACTTTGAGTTTGGCCTCATGAGTGTAGGAAAATTTACACTTCAGCAAGCATTTATTGATATAGCGAAATGGCTGCAAATGGTCTCATACAGACTGATTTCATTGTAATATTAGAGGAAAGAAATGCTATAACCGGTACATATACTGGCATGATAATGAAGTTAGTATTCAATTTTTTTCAGGGCCAAAGACTTCCGGCGGGCTTTTGCTCTACTTCATACTTTACCCACCTTCTTTCGCTGTCCAGTGATTGCCCTCAGTGCAACAATAACAGTGAATGCCTTGGGTTTGATACCAAAGCTCCTAGGGATGGTCGACCCATACATTATCAAGGAGAATCCAGACAAACCGAATATGTTCCTTGATCGATGCAGGAAACAGTCCAATATTGATGTTTATGCATGTGCAGGTTCGGTATTTGAACCAGAATTAAATCATCTGTTCCATGCTAAGAGAAGCTATCCTGTCACCCTAATATACATGCCAATTTCTTGGATGGCAGAAGCACAAACATATGCAATGGATCTTTTTGCTAATCCGACACTGGAAATAGTTTCTTTGGTTGTATTTTTTCTACACAAGATATGTATGTGATCAATTATATAACAAATGAACTTAAAAGGGAAGAGCCTAAGATAAGGCTTGTATTTTGTACTTCATGTGTAGGAATGGGGTTTGATTCTCCATCAATTACGAGAATAATACATGCAAAGCCACCTCGCAATCTTATTGATTATGTTCAGCAAATTGGAAGGGGCGGGCGGAATGGCCAAAAATCTGAAGCAATACTCCATTTTAACAATAGTGATATTGCAAAAATATTGATGGCATGACAGATGAAATGGTTGAATACTGTACAACCACAAATTGCTTGCGACAGACCTTGTTGAAAGTGTTTGGGTTTGGGAAGCCTTTAGAGGATATTGTGCCTTGTCAGTGTTGCTGTAATTGTTCTGTTTGATGTAATTGTTTATTATGTTTATCAAAAGCAAATTCAAATGTGTAGTAACTATGACATTTGCCTCTACCGTTTTAGTGTCAACTTAAGGTTCCTGATACACTCGGTAAGGAAATCTGTTGCTGCTTTTCTATAGTTTGAAATTTGAGATATTCCCAATTTGAAAAGGAAATGTTGAATATTTGTGAAAATTAACATAACTATTCTAAAGGTTTTACATGGACATTCAGAAATATGTGCCTTGTACTTTGCATAAAGATAGCTACTATGTAGTGAGGCAATTTTTACAGAAAAAAAATTCCTTGAGTCAAGAAGACAAAATAAATCGTTCATAAGAATTGTGTCTACTTTTGCAGATTTGGTTTAGTTGTTTTTTGAATATTGGTTTGCTAGATGCCCGCCATCAGGTGGATCTGTGTAAGTACAGTAATTGTTTGTATTTGCCATTTTTGTGTTGAACACATGTTTAAGCTTATCCTGTTTCACCCCTGTATAAAATTCACTCTGTTATTGACGATAGTTGTAAAATTGTGACAGGGTTGTCAGTACCAGTGAAACTAGTGGTTTATTTTGCTGGTTTGAAAATAAAATAAAATATTTGCTCGCTGCTTCTGAAGCTTGACCAAACAAAATTTGATGAATTATTGTTTTTCTCTCTGGCTTCAAGGTAGTATACACCTTGAAAGTGAAGGATTTAATCTTTTGTTCAAACTTTCCTCAAGTAAACTTTCAACCATTGTCTCACCAATTCAAGAATAGAATTTAAGAGTCACCATATCAATTTTGGTACAAGAGAAACAAACCACCCAACATTTACTGATATTTGAAATTCATCATGGCCGTCATCCTTATGTTAACTCTATGTGGAATAACAAAATTATAAAAAAACCCTAATTTTCAAAAACTGAGCTGGTGAAAAGTTTTCTTATTAAAAGAGCTTTAAAATGAACCCTACAAGTGGTAAATCTGAAGAGAACTGTAAAAGCTGGATATAATTGTCATCAAAGTAAGTTGAAACAATAGTACTGAAAGTACTGCCAATACCCAGTGACACCAAAACAATTCTGTTATCCAAATACGAATAGTAGAAGTAGAGGGTGGGAAACAAATGAGACAAATACACACATATGATGAATTCAAACCAGACTGAGATCTGTATTAATCATATGAAAAAAAACCAACTTATATGTCAACCTTTCTTTGGTCAGGAATTACACATAAAGTACTTGGTGTTGCAAGAAATATTATTTACTGCATAAATATTTTGATTGCTTAAGGATGTACGATCATAATATGTGCCCATGAATTTGTCTCTTCCCATAGGATTACATGAGAATATTGCTGGAAAAGCAACTTCTACTTATGTCATTTTCATGAAAATTTGCATAAAGCTCAGTCAAAAGAAAAAATATGGTTACCATGCTAAATTCTGTAGATAAAAGGCATTGAATATTTCTCGCATACAAAATGCATTGGTGAAAAAATGCTGACTCAGCATTTTAATATGTTAAAATTCATGGTGTTGTATCTCACAAATGAGTGTGGTAACCCCCATATTCTATGACACATTTTGATAAAACTTACAAAGAAGAATCCCAGAATTGACAATTTATAGAAATGACAATACTTTTGATTTTACAGCTCGTACATCCTTAACAGCTTATGTGATTTATAGAACTATTTGTATATCTGCAATGTTAAAATGTATATAAATTTCAAAAAATTTAGAGTTAAAATACTAGGAACTCAAGACAGGATGAAGTCTTAGTAAAAATATGCATGAATTGAATTGACCTACTCTATCACCAAGGATTCGAACAGTAATATTTTCAAAGGCATTGAGGCTTACCCTAAATGTCAAGCTACAGATTAGATTTTTGATTGTGGCGATCAAATACAAAAAATAGTGACAATTGAATGACGTGAATGGTCTAGTAGAGGTCTTTTCCTATGGCAGCATAACTGTTTCAGTGTGGTTCATATTAGAAATATTGGCTGGAAATGGTCTGTCATGTCAAAAATAACCTCAAATGTTTAACTAATTTCATTATAAACTGTTAGGAAATACAACTACATTGAGGTTAAGATCTTCAATACTGCCTTAGGGATTGGTCAGTTTCTTCTGCCTGGGGGGATGGATTATTTTTTGCCGACGCCAAAAAGTCGCTGATCCCCCTTATTCCAAGTTTTGAAAACAGGATGACCCATTACCCCCCCCCCCCCCCCGCTGACAAGGGTAACACAAATAGTGGACATAAATATATATATATTATATATATATATATATATATATATATATATATATATATATATATATATATATATATATATATATATATATATTTATTATACATCTACCATCGAGAACAATAGAATTTTGCGTGCGCTAAAAAAAGCCGTACGGAATGCGCGTTCCTGTAACACGAATGGTTTCCAGACGCCCAATCCCTGTGGGTGTATCTGTGCATTCACTGTTGAACGGTTTCAATGGACCTATTGAATGAGTGCCAGAACATGTCTCACGCGTGCTCTGCACATAGTATGTGTTGTAGTACACACACTCAAAAACTTGCAGACGCGCGTCCGAGATAGTGTTCCACACTGGCGCAATAAAATCAGAAAAAAATTGAAATTGTCGACATTGCACGAAAATGGTCACTACTCTGACAATTTGATGCCTCAGTCACGAATGTAAGATGTATAATATTAAGGTTATCACAAAAATACCGCAAAGAATGCACGAGGACATTGGCGCAGCGTATCGCCCGACGCGAACTCATATATATATATATATATATATATATATATATATATATATATATATATATATATATATATATATATATATATATATATATATATGAAAATTAATATAAAAGAGGAAAGAGCAGTAAATCAAAAACTGTGATGGGTCCTAAGACTTGCCAGCTATGCAATTAAATCTCCTCAGTAGCCATAGAGAGGCATTTTTAGCCAAATCTGATGTGTGCAGTGTCTGAGAGGACCTTTTCTTGTAATATTGAAACCATAAAAACACAGCTAATAATGAGGAAAACTGCCTTTTTTAACTGTTATTTTGGTCATACAAAGCATCTTTCTACAGAAAACCTTAGACACAAAGGAAAATGGTTGCATCAATGAGAAGGAAAGATATTTTGTCATTTTTCTATCTCTAAAATAAGTCACTGTATCAAATATATATTGTGAAATATTTGTGCATGTTGCTTTCTCATAATGAATTCTCATAGAGGGTACAATAAAATATCAGGAATTTGTCATGATTTTCATATGAAATGCAGATTTCATAATGGTACACTTTTACTTAGCAAACATCAAGATATCTCTGACATATATCTCTTATTTATTAAAGTATGGCGCCCAAAGTCGCGCCGAAAATATGAAACATCCTGATATCTCTGATATATATGTCTTGTATATTAAATTCATGCACCGGAAGGGCGTGCTGAAAAATGGCTGATATATTAAAATAATTTCTTTGAAGAGCACACTGAAAAATATTGAACATACAGATATCTCTGATATATGTATGCCTGATATGTTAAAGTCCGGCGTGCTGAGAAACATGTCTGATTATTAAAGTTACGCGACCGAAGCACGCCGAAAAATGCAACTGAATGATGAAATTTGTGGCTGACACGATGCATTTTAGGCAATGAGCCTTTGTTGAAATTCAAAAACCACTGACCCCCATATTGGGCATTTCAAAAACATGGTGACCCCCCCCCCCTTATCACCAAAGTAAAGAACAGGGTGACCCCCCTAAAATTCACCGCGCCCCCCCCCCCCCCCGCGAAGAAACTGACCAGTCCCTTAAAACACATTCTTTGTTCATATAAGTCATTTAAGGTCGTAGGAAAAAAAATGCCTCAAAATACACACTTGTAAGTTTGCTAACAGTTTGACTAACATATGTCACTGAAGCTACTATAGACGTGAATGGTCTAGAAGAGGTACACACAAATAGCATTAGATACCAGGTGCAAGAGTCTTTTTTTGGAGGTAACAGTTTCAGTGTTTCCCATATCAGAAATATTCCCTGAAAATTGTATGCCATGTCAAAAATATTAACCTCGCGTGTTTTCTACATCAACCAACTAATAGGAAATGCAACTACATTATGACCAAGATCTTCAGCACTGTCTTAAAACACATTCTTTGTTCATATACTATGGGTCATTTAAGATCACAGGTAAAAAATTGCCCAAGAATGCAAACTTGTAAATTTGTGAACAGTTTGAGTAAAAAAAAGTCATCAGTCGATGACACTGTTTCCGCCAGTTCAATGTTATTTAAATCTTTGGAACTTTGATATCATTATTTTTGACATAAATTGAAGGCTTGGCGGTCATTCACTACTGTATCACAACAAAAATTTATGAGAACATGCATGTCATGATCATTAGCTCTGTGCAAAGTTTAATTTAACCAAACTGGCTGTACATTTTCTGCACTTTGCTTGCTAAATTATGTAATCAAATATTTGAAGAGATGTTTTGCATTCGTTGTCATAATTCTGGTTGGCATTCCTGCTCAACAAGATCATTTTCTTCATGTACATGGACAGTCTGGCCTCTACAAAGCCTGGTAATAACCCGCCTGAGCGATACATTCAACTCCTCATGATTAATTTGTGCAATCGGTGATGACGGAAGCTTGGACACCGACCTATACTTTCGGCCAGCACAGAATTCAAATGGTCTTAACTGCCTCAAACTATCCCTGATTTTGACCCTGTCTACTTCTTGAATGATTTTTGAATGCTTACCAGACCTTTTCAGTACACCAATTGCATTGCCAAATTTGTGAGTTATAGTTGCAACGGTATCTGCAGCCATAGTAACCCGTTTGACAGCACTCTCTGTCTTATTTGCCCCAAGGGTTTTAACTAGATCTTTCTTATTTCTGATGGAATGCCTCATCACAAGATCTATTTCAACATTGTTACTGGGACCACCATGACTATTGACAAAGCATTATCAAGCAGATGGAGGCGCATTTGCGGTGAGCAGATGTGCTGTGTTAAGAAGAAAATCAACACACTCAACATAATATTTACTATACTTTGAGTGTGTAAAGAAATATGGCACATTAATTTGCATGATAGGATTGCTCGGTCAATATCTCCTTCTTTAGCCATATCATTCATGTGCAATAAATGCATAGCCCAAGCACATAAATGTGAAGCATGATTCATCACCTCATCTGCTTGAACAGCTTGTTGATCATTGATGACCCCAGTTACATCACAAAGAAGCTCTGCATATTTATAATGCTCAAGTATACCAAGAATAATGCTATTTGCCAATGAAACCTTTACTGACTTGCCAAGATGTATGATGTTTTGAGGTACACAGGAAGGCCAGGAGTCATAACCATCCATGTTCAGGTACGTTATGACTTGTTCCATCATATAAAACTCTCCAACCATGAGTAGTAGATGTGCATGCGCCTCATAGTTGGTCTTCACATTTCCATTTACATCTGAGAGCCGGAGAATGGTCTTGAAGAAGTTTAGTGTACCTTGGTCTCTTGTTGCCCCTGCTTTCCATAGGTGTTTGTAAGCTTTCTAAATTTTGAGAAAATCAAACAAAGAGACATATACCAAATATCAATAAAGGCAGACACAAAATAAAGTATAAGAATTAAAGTCCAGTTTTCAAGACACTTTCCTAACACGATGAATAGTGTATAGTGTTGAAGTTCCACATTCACATGATGCTTTCTGGAAACTGGGTGGCAGTATAGTTAAAGTCCCATATTCAACATGTGCTTTCCAGACACCCTGAACTGAATAGAGTTAAAGTTCCACATTCAACAAGTGCTTTCAGAACACAAAATTTGGTAAGAGTACATCCTAAAAGGCATACTAGCTTCTTTGATGTCAATTTCTATCCTAGCTGCAACTGAAACAAATACATGTAAAATCATACAATATGGGAGATAGGAATGATTGCAATACAAATGAACTCACATGCACAAAATCTTGCTTCATATGCCAAAGAGTGCACAGAAATGGTCCAACAGCATCAAAGCGAGCTCGTCGTGTTGGAGACAATGAACGCAACATTTTAGCACCTTGTAGTCTCACACGTGTCAGCTGATCTCCATAATAAGGCACTGAGTTTATTTCATTACCAAATCCTGCAAATACAGAAAGATCCATAACATGGTTATAAGCAAGTATCATAGTTCATACTGGGTCACAGATGAATCTTTGAACAATAACTAATGGATAAAAGATGATAAACATGAGACAAAATTGTAACACTTTCAAAAGGAAATGAATTTTCAATGCAAAGACCTGTCTAAACTGAATACCAAAGACACTGAGAACACTGTTCGGTATCCCAGGTTTATATAGGTTCCTTGATCATAGTGTTCTATGTGAAATGGGACTTGAAAAGTTGTCAAGTCCAGACAGGTTTGCAGATTAGACATGGTCCGGTTCAGACAGGTTTCCCTGTACTTAGTTTTTATGGTTTATGTAATAATAAACTGTGCTATACTTGGAAAGTTTGCTGACAGTCAATTTCCAATATCATATCAATCTGTGTGTGGTGTGTGTGTGTGTGTGTGTGTGTGTGTGGTGTGTGTGTGTGTGTGTGTTCCACAATACATTTACCTTGTGCCAAAATTGAACAGAATTTTAGGTAGTGCCCCAGACAAATGAAAAAGTTGTTCTCTGAAACACCAAATCTTCTAGTTTACTGACCTGCAGCACCATGGACAGATTCAATTATTTCAACGGACTCATCTAGTATTGACACACAGTCTTCGTATTTAGCTTCATTCTTTAGTATCATCTGAAGTGGTATGACAGTTGACTTCTTCTGTGCAGTATCAGAGAATTGGTGTAGAATATGCTTTGGCAAAATAGTATCTAGCCATTTAAATGCTGGTAAATTTCGGACCATCATGCGTCCTAACATGACCTACACATTACAGTAAGAAAAATAATATAAAAAACATAGCAAACATTATTTTTCAAATATAGGTGCAAGATAGTAATGGCTGATGTTGCATTTCTCGTACGCTTTTCCAGCAGAGATGAGTGCAAACATGTAGTAGATTATAATGGGTCTGGATTTATGGTGCTTCATCATGAAGATGATGATTACAAATTTTCATATTTCTCATATTTCTGTATTACTTTTAATAATAATTTACATATTTTGCATATTTCTTTATTAATTACAATAATTTTCATATTTGTTTCGTATTTCGTTATTTACATTAATGATTCATGAATACCCTGTGGGCACATTAGCTGGATCTTTTCAAATTATTAAAATCGTTATTTCAAATCAAAGGTGACTCAAGCCAAAGGTCTTCCCAAAGTGTGGCCTTGAAGTTTTAAAATGTTGATGAAGAACAATAGGATTTAGATTTTTAACAATAAAATAATGTTTGGCTTACAAGCCAAATATGAATGCCACCAATGAGAACACATGTGGGCTTGAATTCAATAGACCCAATCTAGTGCCAATGACTGACAACTGACAACATAACAATTTAAGGTAACTAATGACAAGGAATGTAAAAGTATCTTTGAAAATCGGATGTATATTTTGGTAAGTAATATTGTGCAGCAAAGATGTAGCTAATGGGACTTTAAAGTTGTTACCATTTACACTTGATCAAATTACAATGAAATCATTGCCTGACCAGTACACATATATTTGGTAATATTATAAGAAATAATTATGAATCTACAGGCATACACTGCTCTACATGTATTTGAAAATGTCTATACCTTGTATGACTCCAACAAACGTGTTCTCTCAGTCGTACAAATGGTGAAATGTTTGATGTCAATATTCTCAGACAGCAGAACAGGAGGTATAGCACTCATCTGTTGGATCTGAGTTGACATACGAGCAAACACCAATAGAATGGCAAAATAGTGACAATCTTGTACCCTGTGGTCACTTGTCTGGACGTGTGGCTTGATCTGAATATCGCAGTTGTCACCACAAGACTGCAGAGACAGCATGACTTGAATAACTGCACAGCTTTTGAAGTTGTCTGTTTGCTACATTCATCCAACAGATTTATCTTTGATGTTGGTGACAGAGTTAGAGCAAGCTTGTTGCAGGTCATTAAGCACTAGGAAAGATAAAAACAATACAAATTTGAGATATAAAGTACAAATCCACATGTTTGATGAATAGACTGAATATGCACATATCGCCATAAATCTTGACTTTTTTTCAATTATTAAAAAAAATATGCATCATTTAAATGGGCAAAGTTGCTCATTTTTGACATTATTTCAGTTATTTTAGTTTCTTTTGAAATATAATTGTTGTTCTGCTTACTGAAATATGCTTAATCACCAGTTGTTTCACCTTAACTCTCACTCTGTGCATGGTTATAACATTTGAATTCAAATAAAATTACATGGTCACCTTGCTAGATTTTGTGATAAATGGCATTGAATTGTTTCACCCATAGAAAATGCATGGGTTGAAAAAATGCTGACTCAGCATTTTTTGCCATATATACTAAAATTCATGGTCTTGCATCTCACAAACGAGCACAGTGACCCATATATTTTATTACACACTTTCATTACACTTACAAAGAAGAATCCAAACATCGGCAAGTTAAAGAAATGACAACACTTTCAAATCTGCCGCTCGTACATCCTTATAAGGCAGCTGATTATGCAAGAAAGATAGGTGCACAGGACCATCACTTACATGTTCATTTATTGACCCCTTTGTCATTACAAGAGTAAGAACACGCTGATATGCTGAAAGTTGCTGGTTCCTTAAATGCATCAGAATAGCATACCCAGAGAAATGGGACCAATGTGACGTTCTGTTACCCTTTCAAATTGGGGAATAGCAGCAGCAAGAAATACATCTAAAAGGAATTGACATCTGGGAGAAAGAGGGAGAGAGAGAAGAAAGGTGAAAGAGATGAGAGAGGGGGAGAAGGGGCAGACAGATAGAGTGAGAATAGAGGTAGAGAGAGATTTTTGATTTTTTATACATGAAGGTGTTAATATGATGAAACATGCCAGCAACTATGACCTGTAGATGTTCAATTTCACTGGATAGGAATGGAATTTTTGTGATATTTGATCTCACATTGACTTTGCACAACAAAAACACAACTCTTTCACCAATTGATATACATGGACAAACAGACATGCGTGAACAGACAGACATTATTTCAACTAAAACTAAGTATCTATACAATCAAATTTATATATGAACTAAAATCAAGCAACAAGCGACATAGTGGCCAAGTTGCAGAAATGGTGAGGTAACCAATTAACAGGAATGTATATGCAGGTTGTGATGACAAACTGAATATTTGGACCTAACTGACATGTGTGTCAAGCATTTAGATGCCTGGAGTACTTTACATGTTTTAGATCAGGATAATTTGATTATATTTTACTAATACAATCCGTAAGAACCTGCACACTATACTTGAGACAGTCCAACTATTTGATAAGCTCTGCATTGCTAACAGCGGAGCTAAAAAACTGTTATGCATATGCATGGTCATGTTAAAAAAATACATAACATAGTGGAACTCAAGCATGTCATTGAGGCCAGTCTCTATTTTTTTTTCAACTGCATGTACAATATAAACAATGATGTTGTCGCCTTTATTGTGGTTTTAATATACAGCAAATGAGACAATTTACTGATTTTAGCTAAGAGTTGGATACACAGAACTACTACCCCAATGGCATGCATAAATTTCCATGTCAGTCCTGTCAGTCTGAAGACATCTCAATTCTATCCACACATTTTTTAGTATGGGAGTTTATCCATAAACCATCTCAGGCTGTACCAGCAATACTGTCCCAAATTTAAGCCATTTCAGGACCACTAAAGACCATACAACATGATTTTTAAAGTAAGTATCAGAACAGATATGTTTACGAATTCTTTCAAATGTGTGGATGGGAACCCAATAATATAGACAAAAATCACAGTCAAGTTATTAGAGTAATAATCTTTCTGTAATTTAAATGCAGCTGGGGATAACAGGTCAATATAGACAAAAATCACAGTCAAGTTATTAGAGTAATAATCTTTAAATTAATGCAGCTGAGGACAGGTCAATTATATGTAATGAAACTACAACATACCTCTCATTCATTTCCTCAATGCAACTATATGGAAGATTGCATTCTGTCAGCAAGTCTATTGAGCGCATAGATCGCAGTATTGATGGATTCTTTAGTGAAGCTATCCCGCTGCAGGCATTGTGGATTTCTTCAAGCAGTTTTCTTTTCACACCAGTAGATATTTTGGGGATAAGCATGCACATATTGATGATATTTTCCACTTCACTACTCTCAACAGCAGTTTTCAGCATAGTGACCTCACTTGGATTAATTATCCCAAGTTTGTCATATGCAACATCAAAGGATCCCATTTCCCTGAGAAAAGGTAACTTTGAAGGATTTTAAGACCCTTCGGCTATTTTTTTCTGCAGGCATTCCTGTTTCTGGTAGTTATGATCTTCAATAGAAGGGTGTATTGTCCTTTGAACATCAGCAATGGGAGTATGTTTACCAGGGGTATGTGATGGTGGCAAATAGTCAGTTGAAGTTGAGTTAGATGGATTGAATAATTTTCTGGCAACACTTTGACCTGTTCTACTTCGCTTTGTATCATTTGGATCGCTATCATCTACTAGGCTGGTTCCTCGTTTCGCTGGCAAAGTCATATTGTCAACTACCTCAATGTTTTTCTTAAGTGATTGCATTAACTGCCAGCAAGTATCTACTTTAACAGCGCAGCTGTCACACACACCGATATTCTGACGCTGATTTTTCTCTGGGTGAAGCCCAGCTAAGTCAAAATTTTCCTGGCCAGGTTGAGACTCTTCCATTTCTTGCTATTTATCTCATAAAATCTCCAAGAGTTCGACTTCAAACATGATAAGCATAGACATTTCCCAATACTCTCTGGGTCAAAATAATTATCGTCCATGGTGGTCCTACTTACTTATTTACACCAGAAGTATCAAAGCAACGTCCAGAAGTGTTCACATACATACATTTCTGTGTATGAGAGTTTCAGATTTTGTGACGAGCTGAGATCTCGAGCTCCCAGACACTGCACTGCACGCGCACAAATCGCAAAAATCCACAACAAATCACACAAAAATATCATTTAAATTACTATTTATTGTACTTACGTTTAAATCTTGGCACATACAGTGTGGTTAATACCAAAATAATGGCGATTTTTCTAGCAAGCATGCAGAGAGAATACGAGACAGCATGATTCAGGCAATCATAAGTTTATGGTCAAAGGTCAGGTCAAAGGTTGAAACTTGTTTATTCATGGATAAATACTCTGTAAAGAAGTAATTCCTGAGTAACTTTCATTTTGTTTCATGAACTTGTTCATGAAATAGTGTCAAAATATTTTTAAATAACTAACATTCCTTTATTTATTAAGTCGGTCACGGTTATTTCATGAGTTAAGCTGACTTCCGGTTTGCGGATCGGTATGTGGTGATTTACCACGTAAACAGGACACCTGTGGCAGAGTCACTTATCGCCGAATCGAACACATCAGGAATTGTGGGTAATACGCGATAAGATGACTCTGCCTGGAGATTGCTGTGGCTAGTCTGGTTCCCTGCCCCCTTTCTACCGCTGGCTGCGCTACACTCGCGAAAAGAAAGGGGACAGGGAACCAGACTAACCTGTGGCAGAGTCACTTATCGCCGAATCGAACACATCAGGAATTGTGGGTAATACGCTATAAGATGACTCTGCCTGGAGATTGGGTGCAACCCATAACGTAGCTAACCGACAACGTATCAAACCCGATAACGTAGTAAAAATTACCGATAACGATAACGTAGTAAATCAACCGATAACGTAGTAACGAACCGATAACTAAGTAATTTTTCCTAACCGATAACGTATCAAATCAACTCATAATGTATTGGATCAAGTGATTCATGGGAATAAATTCGTAAGGATAGACCTATCCTCGATCAATCGATCAATCCATTGATCAATAGATAGATCGACTGATTGATCGATGGATGCATTGATCTATCAATTGATCGATATTTCTATCGATTGAAGGATTGAATGAATTGATCGATAGAACTATATATATATATATATATATATATATATATATATATATATATATATATTTCGATGGATAGATAGATCGGTCGTTGCTTAGATAAATAGAGAGATAGTGTATCAAATCAACCCATAATGTAGCCTAGTGAACAATAACGTATCAAATCAACCGATGATGTATTAAATCAACCAATTATGTACCAAATTAACCCATAACCTATAGCCAAGTCAAAGAGTAAAGATTCCAATCAACTGATAATGCATCAAGTCAACAAATAAATTATCAATCGACCGATTGAATTTGCTCCCATTGAGCTACAGGAGAGAATTAAATGACTGTGTCTTTTTAGCTAAATGTTTTACTGGTATGTATGACTTAAATTTAAGCCAGTTTGTCACATTTAAATATCCTGATGACACTTCCATGAAGATGCCACTTATTAAAACTTAATGTTTTCGTTACTCGTTTTTTAACAGAGCCTTTTACTCGAGTAGTGTTATGCCCTTTCATGGCAAATCTTCAACAAGTGTTAGGTCATACAAGTCTATTTTATTAAAACATTACACGGGTTTTTTAAACAATAATTTTTATTCTGATAACACTTGTACTTGGGTGGGAAAGTGCCACTGTAAAAATTGTCGTCTCTGTTAATTTATCTGTTTTTTGTTTTGTTCTGTTTTGAATTTTTATTGTATTTTTTTATGTTTGTTTTATTCTGCGTTTGTCTTTTCTATTTTTAATTTTGTTTTTGTAACTTGTTAAATGTGTGCTTTTGAGGAGGGTTGCTTTTGTATAGGTGTTAGTCACCTGTGCGACTCATCCTGACTTATGTCAAAGCTGAATAAATAAAAATAAATAAAATAAAATAAATAAATTATTAATAAATGGAAACTAACTGAATATAAATGATTTTTGTATCTTTCAATTTTTAGCTCATATTTGGTTTTATATATAAATACCAAAAAGAGCTTATATGATGAGTCTGAGTGGCGTCTGTATGTCTGTATATTTGTGGGTATGTGCGAATGTATGTCCGTCACACACAAAGGCTCCCATACCGCCAAAGCTACCGTCTCAGTATTTGGTGTACAGGTAGATGTAGGGGTTGAGATGTGAATTTGTTCAAATGAACACATCAGTGTCAAAAATGTGCAAATGAGGTGAGAAAAGGGAAATACTGCAAGTGTGCAGTGAACTGAATCAGCCACACATCTGAATAAGAGGATTTTGACCTTTAACCTATTTGTATGCAGGTACCTATTATGTTTGGGAGTGGAAGCAGTAACTGAAACAGCTAATTGATCATTTTCTGTCATTGTTTATGAACTGTGACATATTAACAGATCTGTTGAAACCATGGACGTCTATTTTGTACATCCATGGTTGAAAGATTCTCTGCTATGCATGTTGCTAAAGTTGACCTTCAGTATCTAAAGTTTCAGACCTTATTCACTTTTGTCATTCTTAATTTTCTGGTTTAAATATTTCTTGTTGTTTTTCTGGTTGTACTGTGCAGAAATTGTCGTAACATCAACGTATAATTTTCCTGCACTGAACAGATAGAAATAACACTTGTATCTTTGGTATGTACCAATTCTGATCAAATTTGAGCGACACCGTATAATTGCGGTATTTTTTTTTTCAAAATCAATCAGTTACACCTTCAGAGTTACATATACTTTGAGTGTACTGTTTTCGTGATATTACTCAGACATCACGAATCGAATTTCATCAATTTGGGAAATGCGAACTAATTAATAAGCATTCCTGCAGGACGAAGTCAAGGTACAAAACACATGTCTTAATCGACACACTTTCTAAGCTCGGAGGACTCGGAAAAAAATGTTCAACATGACCGATTATAAAATTTCGTTACTTACAAAGTCAGTATATCAAAATGAGAATAAGCTTAAGTCTTTACAATGTAACTCTCATTCTGGGACTGAATTACAGGTAAATCTGGACTCATTGTTCAATTGAATTCCTTATAATCAAAATTCATTAATTTTGCAAGTTACTCCTGTAAGCAAGCCAAGTCAACAGATTTTGTAGACAACATATTGCTTTTTCTTTCCTTTTCATCCTTTCTGTCGTGATTCACGTCGACAGAAGGCACAAGGACAGCTCAGGTTAGAACAGCTGTCAATTATGATATTTACATAAAAGCACTTCCTGATCCCGGGAAAAGTCTTAAAAAGAAGTAAGCAAAGACATCGAGCTGTAGAGAACTGAAAATCAGTTACGTATTTATCAACCCCATCAATTAATTATTTTATTCTGAAAAAGGAACGCATCGAGCCGAAAATTAGTTACCCTGAAACTTTGTCCACTATTTCAAACGCAACTTCATAACAGTTCTATGGGGGCATGGTGACCATGCGTACCGTCTCTGTTTCGGAAACAAAACCGAGTAACTCGTTTGTAATTAAATAAATGTCCCCGACCGAAACGTTAATTTAATGTATAGCTTATTATGTTTGGCATAGCCGTCCGACTTATGTCGCCAGGTCAAAGTCAACATAAAATGAAAAATTGACGCTTGAAACTTCCCGTTCTACACCAAATTCGATAATCGATTTATTCCAAGCATATTGTAAAGCATTGGTCTTTGTATCTTCTCACTTATTTCATGTGAACAATGCTTATATGCACGATTTCGAGCCAATGTGCGTTAAGTTCTCTAATATCATCATCATCAAATATAAGCTGGCCGCGTAATGCACGCTCTATATAAAAATCTGATGTTAGATATGACAACTCTAAAACGATAATCACGGAAAGAAATATGACGACATTTCAGAATTGCTTCTTCGATTTCGACGTTAAAATTCGGTTGGCCTGAAAATGCCACGAATTGTACACTGTGGTTGGACAATCAATGCGTTATACAGCTAGATAATACGAAGAGACAAAAACTTCTGATATTAGTTGAAAAACGAGTTAAAGAAATTAGAATGTTCCATTCACTGTCAAATATTGTCCAACCAAGGACAATTCAGCTGATTTATTGACAGGTAGAATCTCAGTCCTAACTTGAGTTAGAGAAATCCAATCTCAGGAGGCAAGGCCCACCCTGCAGCTGGCTAGAACAAGGTGATTGGTCAATCTCGACAGCTCAGTAAATCAGATACCTACTGAGAAGGATGTTGGTACTCCAAGTGAGGATTTCAATAACTGCCCTGGCCTTTAACCTTTAAAGCTTAGTGTTGTTCTACTGTCTTTGGTGTGAGGACTTGTTAAGATTTCTAGTATCGCACATAGACACAGTGTAAAAAGCATACAATGTGTAAATCTGTCATCAACGTGAATTTCAGTCTGGACTTACATCCAATTATTTTTCTCATTCTATTATTTTCAAAGTATGTTAAAACATGAAATTGTGAAACTGCATTTGAGCAAATTTATTTGATATAAAGAACAAACATACTGGAAAACTATCAAAAGAAACAGCAATTGTACCCTTTAGAGAGACTTTATACAATCTTTCTCTGTTTTACTTTAAAATATTGCAGTTAATGGTATTGTTCAACCCTCTTTTAATAGTTTTTGTATATTTAAACAAGTCATTGCCTTCAATTTGACGAACATACAACACGTTATACTCAATACTGAAAAGGAAATTATGCAGTTTACAGGAAAACCTATATTATATATATATATATATATATATATATATATATATATATTATATATATATAATATATATATATATATGAGTAACTTGTTGTTGACTGTATTTTATGAAATTTTCGTGCACATCAAATGCCTGAATTGGAAAATACTGTAACTGTCACTCAGAATTTTATGAAGATCTTTACAAACAAGAAAATGTTGACACGATACTACAGAGGGAATAAAGATAAAACCAACATTGTTTTAAGTAATCAAGATAAATAGAGTTGTTATATATATATATATATATATATATATATATATATATATATATATATATATATATATATATATTTCAACTTAAACACAATTAAAGTGAGTTATAGCTGTATGAAGAATATGACAAGTATAATCAAATCGCACAATAAGAGGGTAATCTCCGGAGAACAGCGTAAGGATCAACCAGCTGATTGCAATTGCAGGGTTAAGTCGGCATGCCCCTTGAAGGGTAATAGTCAAGTCAAAGGTGTACAAGGCCAAAGTATCAACGGAGGACAACGGAGAGAGGGTTTATATCGGCCTCACTGATAACACCTTCAAGACGCGCTACACTAATCACATGAAATCGTTCCGTAACGAGAGATACAAAAACGACACCGAGTTGTCAAAATTTGTATGGAACTTAAGAAATAAGGGACAAGACTTTGACATTTCATGGTCAATTATTGATAAAGCATTGAGCTACTCTAACATGAACAAGCGATGTAATCTTTGTATATCAGAAAAGCTGCACATTATCAATGCTGACAAATCTACACTGTTAAACAAACGCTCTGAGTTGGTTTCAAAATGTCGCCACCAAAACAAATATTATTTATCGAATTTTAACACTACCTACAAATAGAATGGTTCGTCCCAATCATATATGTAAGAGTGTCGAGCTAGTAATCCTTTCACTCTATCTGAGGATTGAAAGATGCATGAAACTTAAGAAATAGATTTCATACTTTGTACTTGAAGTATTCTGTTTACATACATATAATATATATATATATATTATATATATATGTGTGTGTGTGTGTGTGTGTGTGTGTGTGTGTGTTGTGTGTGTGTGTGTACTTATAATCAATATTTCTTAAGCCAATCTGGCTCATTACAAATGTACAATTATGCAAATCACAGCTGACCTGACCCTCAAAACTTGCTGAAATAAAAATCTAATTGTCATAGTATTATATTGATACAAATTTCAAATGTGATTTTTTAGCACAGAGAGCCCTTTCCTCATTCCTTGGCTCATATGGCAAACTCAATGATCTATAGACAACAGCATCAGACTATTGTTGTTGGAGTAGCACCAAACAGCATCGAGTACACAAATACTTGAAAATATAGTTTGATACGTATTGGATATAAGCGGTTCACAGAGTTCAAGTAGCACTCCCTTATCATAAGATCCCAAGTCCCAAACCCCGATTTGCAAAACATTTGGTACCATTTCTTGTCATCATTGTAAGAAAGACGGCCATTTAATGTCAAATTGTCTGAAATTGAAAATAAAACGTGAAAGTCAGATTGGTCTCCATCACCTCACAGAGCACAGAGAAACATAGACTGAGTGGCAACACTTGCATGCCTTTTGTTCCATGGTCGTCTCGGGAGACTATTGGCTTCTGAATATTGGCTTTCATATTAAAGAGCTTCAAGGTGTTAAACTTTTAGAAGGCTTTGTTTGTGGTTGATAAGTACACGAGATTATGCGAAAAATACGACGAGATGGCATCGTACTGCCAGTCGTATAGCAACCATAGTTACTATGTGAGCTCTCAGGCCAGAAACACTGCTTCATGCCAATCAAAACATAACACGCCAGCAGTTTCATAAACATGTCCTTCCTTGACGCACGTGTAAAAGAGGGTATGACTGTCCGTAAACCATTGAGTAAAACCAGACAGTATCGATAAAAGACTTTCAAATTTGGTTCAAACACACTCATTATATATTCATAAAAATATGAGAGGAATTTTTAAAACGGTAAAACTCACTTTCCTGAAGCTCAAAACACTCCCGTTTTCGCCAACACGTCAATTCTGCTCAGCACCACACGACAACTAACAACACAAACTTTGCCGAACATACTTTCGCTTAACAATTGGCGAAAATCCGAAAATTACCGAATGATTCATGGTCGGCACTCTTCGGAAAAGAGAGGCGAGAGCAACCTGAGGCGAGGCGAACATGGATTGGTTACGTAACCGCTTCACGCCTTAAACAATACCCGTTGCCACTCTATCTATGTTTCTCTATGGCATTAGATAGGCCTCTTTTGTCTTTGAAGGAATTCACCCTCTTTTTTGGAAACGACCTTGCTGGCGACAAGGCCATTACAAATCAACTTGTGACCGATAAACCTATTTTAAATCAGGATCCAGAGCTAACTGAACAGGAAATCCCTGTTTCTATCCTGCACGTGCTGTTACTCGAGCCATGCCAAAGAAAACTTCTGAGAATCAAAATATTCTCTCAAATGGCGTCACAGATGTTGACTTAAATGCCACCTTTGTCAGTCAGATTTTGCTGCGGATCGTCCCGTTATCCCCAGTGGATCTGAAACCTCAAGTAAAACTTCTGCTTACGAAGATCAGATATTTTTTAGATCACATCTTCTTGAAGAGCAATGCAAGGTCCCAGATATTTGGGATTTGTTTGACATGATTGTCGACGAAGCTGAAACGTTAGGTGGACTGAGGAAGGTTATGCAAATTACCTATCACGTGATGGTTATGTAAACAATGGTGACACTATGCTAACAAAAATGTTCCCCTATATCTAGGCTTTTGAAAAATATATAATTTAGGGGGGTTGTGAGCTTATTAAGCAACAGAGAATCGTTAGCTTCGAAAGGTTGATTTCTTGTCTTGGAACCTTAATCGATGACTCAATCAGATGAGTGTTATGCTAATTATCTTGTAACAGTTTTACATTAATTTTCTATTGCAGGAAGAGGTAGGAAGATTCTGTAACCAAATTCTTTATGAAGTATTACACAAAAGGATTCTGGACTGGCACTGAATTGAATGTTTATTCAGGAGAGAAGACTTGCTTGCAAACACGGAACTCTTTATCTTCACTTGGAACCAGTTTTCACTACTTTCGATGGACACTGTGGCCTTAATAACAGAGAGTTTCCTCCGTATAGAGCTTTTAAGTATAATATAAGTATTGTTGCTAATGACTATGTAATAAAGGGAAAGTGGCTTCACACATCACCCATCTTGTCTTGTATGTGCTTTGGTGTGTTTACTGTGTGAGTTGTGTTTTGGCTGTTAGTGTGAAAATTAACAAACGAGTCGTTAACTTTAAAGAAACTGAGCCATGGCGAGACGTGGGCGTAGTCAGATGTGTCTTTGACAGCCGTGACCCTTTGTCCCCATGTTTCGAAACCAGAGCGGTCTCTTCCTCAGTCGCCTAAAAACATATTATTAATATTAAAGTCCAGTATAACTCAACCTTCAAAAATAAAAGTGTTGGTTTTATTTGGGATTACAGGTTGCTTCAACATGCTTAAAGGTGTGTACAATCACCTCTAATTTACATATGACCTTATATGAGGGTGGGTTTCAGTTTTCTAAATGACTGTGTGGTGACACACTTTATTTTGTGTGACCACCCTGTGAAAATCTTCAATCGGCTTGATCTCCACTTTCCATAGTGACCAAGGCTAAATTTGCATAGGTGTACCTTAAGTTTGTTGGAGAAGAAATTATAATTGATACACAATACTGCAGTTATTAAAAATACTGAATAAATTCTTAGACGTTAAAGCTACTCGTCGTTTTAAATTTAAGATAACAATATAATAAAAGACTTGCAAACGAACTTTTAAAATATCAAGGTAAGTAAATAGAATGTACACAGGCTTAAACTCCACAGGTTTTAAATGTGCTGTTTTACTATCTACCCAAATGGCCAACAACATGGCCAAGGTCATTACATAGAATTTGTTACATTTTCTGCATCTTTCCTTTGAATCAAAAATAGAAAAGTACCAAACCATGAAGAGCTTGTGCAATGGAGTCCTGATTGTAGAGATTAGTTCAATGATAACTTTCACAAGGACGGTTCCATCTATTGGTTTTAACACAAGTATTGCACAGTATTTTACTCACCTTCTTGTATAATAAAAAAAAATTTCGTCAAAAATGTTAATTTACAAAATTAAACTCGTGACCAGTGCTTTGTGACTGAACGTACCCCAAATGTGCAGGTAGAATTGGAGTTTTCGAACAATGAAATACAGGTAATTTGAATAGGACTTTTGGCAATCTTTGTGTAATATTTTCACATAATTTCTTACAAAAAATGAACGAAAATAGCATTAGGTGAACCGATAACAAATTTGGACCTGTGCTAGGGGACTATTCTCAGAACATCGACAACGTATGTCGACATTTTTGTGACGATAGAGGGCGCCTTTTTAGAAAACTCGTGGAGACAAGATCTGAACATTTCTATGGGCACACAATGTTTTATTTTCTTTTTCTGTGGATATATGCATTGAAAAATCAAATAAAATTTTCTGGGATGTCGTGTTATATAGAAGACGCATGTAGGAGCCAGCCATCAATGTAATTCGGTATGGAAACCAAATAGAAGGCCACTGCAGTATGTATCTGCATGGGAATGTTAATTTTCAGGAGAAATTTTTTTTCACAGGGCAGGGGAAAATCGACAGGTTTTTCCATCTGAGGGTAGGGTAGCTTCATGTCTGCAGAAAAATTGGTGAGCAAAATTTGAGGGGAACTTTTCTGCAGGGCAGGGGAAATCGGCAAGCTTTTTCGCCCCAGGGCAGGGGAGCTTCAAAAATTGACAGTGGGGAGGGGAAACAGACAAAAATTAGTGGGGAGTGGGTAAAAATGAAGTTTGAGTGCGGGAGGGTAAGTCGAAAAATTTTCAGTGGGAGGGCAAATTATGAACAGCTAATTAATTACCCTCATGACTTAAAATTAGTCAGTTCACATTACTTGTCATGCACAATATATCTTATCATAGTAAGGACCCCTTTAAAAGTGCATTGTTCGTTGGCTGCACCTGCTTCAACCTGTAAACCATGTTGAACACTATGGACTTGATACATAAATTGGGCATACTGCAGGTAGGCCTAATTAGTTGGGGGGAGAAAGTCAACGTGGTAGAGATTTTAGATGTAGTTGGTTCCTGTGCGTGGGTGTACCTTTTACAATTTTGCTGTCGTTTTTATGAGGACTTGAAAAGTTAACGGTTTGGCAACTTAGGATTTTATGATGGCCAGGTGTATTATTTGCTCACGTGTTCACACACGTGAGCATATGTCGCAGCGATGTCTGTCTGTCTAGGTGTCTGGATGTCTGGGTGTCTGTCTGTCTGTCTGTGTTGTACTCGATATCTCAAAAACGGCTCACCAGATCAAAATCAAATCTGGTACATAGATTCAGTTTGCAAATGGCAAGAACTGGTTAGTTTTTGTGGGTGTGGCTTGCTTACCTTTTGCTAATTTGCATAATTAATGATTTTAGAAAAAACATATTAACAACGACTGCAAACAATTTGATGAGATTTGCTACAAATGTTGATCACACCAAGATATATCAGCTGTGAAAGATATTAAGGGGTGACATAAAAGATAATGGATAATTTGCATATTTAATGACCTTTTCTAATTGGATATATATCTGATTTGATCAAATTTGACAAAACTTGGTATGTATATTGAAGATACTACGATTTAACATTATTTAAAGTCATGAAGCATTTTTACTTCATCAAACTCTTAATTTGCATATTTAATGAATTTTTGAAATTAGGGATATTTATTTGAATTGATTTGATCAAAATTGATGCTATTTGCTATGTACATTAAATGTACTATGATATAAAATTGTTTAAAGTCATTAAGCATTTTTACTTCAGCCAATTCCTTATTTGCATATTTAATAAACTTTCCTAATTAGATATATATCTGAATTGACTTGACCAAAGTTGATGAAACGTGCTATGTACATTGAAGATACTAAGATATAACATTATTGACAATCATTAAGCAGTTTTACTTCAGCCAATTCCTTGTGTACATATTTAATGAACTTCATTAATTAAGGATATATATCTGAATTGACTCCACCGAAGGTGATGAATCTTTCTACATATGTTGAAGATACTATAAAACCACATTATTGAAAGTCATTAAACTCTTTTACTTCAGCCAATTCCTAATTTGTGTAGTTAATGAACTTTCATAATTATGGATATTTATCTGTATTGATTAGACCAAATTCGACGAAACTTGCTATGTACATTAAAGATACTATGATACAACATTATTGAAAGTCATTTAGCATTTGTACGTTAGCCAATTCCTTTTTTTGAAAATTTAATGAACTTTCCTAATTAAGAATATTTATCTGTCTTGACTAGACCAAAGTCGACGCATTGCTTTGGACAATAAAGATACTATGATACGACATTATTGAAAGTCATTTAACATTTTACTTCCGCCAATTCCTAATTTGCATATTTAATGAGAACATTCCAGTCAATTCCTGATTTGCATATTTTAATGAACTTTCCTCATTGGGGATATATACTTGGATTTAGAAATAATCTGGGGTAAATATTTTTCATTATGTTGATCATAACACTTTCAATTACCAGATATGAACTGAAAATGCTCACGTGTTTCATACAGTTATGTGTAAATTTGAACCTTTGCCACATGTTTGCAACTTCATTGAAAGTATTATGATCAACATAATGAACAATAATCACCGCTGATTAATTCTCAAAGGTCATGAAGTATACAAATATGTAATTAGCTGAAATAAAAATATTAAAGTTCTTTGACTGCTGTCATTTATATAGCAAGTGTAATTACCGTTTGCCAAGTCCTTCAAGCCATATATGCCGAGCTGTGAAAGCTCATTAGATATGCAAATTGTAAATTAGCTGACATGAAAATGTGAAATGACTTTCGATATTGTTTTAACCAGGTATAATCATCAATGTTGTCATGTTTTGCCAACTTTGATCAAGTAAATCCCAGTATATATCCCTAATAAGCAAAGTTCATTAATATATAAATTAGGAATTTACTTAAGTAAAAATGCTTATGATTGTCAATAATGTTGTATCATGGTATCTGCAATATATGTAGCAAGTTTTGTCAACTTTGGTCAAGTCAATTCAGATATATATCTCTAATTAGGAAAGTTCATTAAACATGCAAATTAGGAATTTGCTGAAGAGAAAATGATTAATGACTTTCAATAATATTGTATTACAGTGTCTGAAATGTACATAGCAAGTTACATCAATTTTGATCAAGTCAATTCAGATGAATATCCCTTAGTATGAAAATTCATTTAATATGCAAATTAGGAATTGGCTGGTGTAAAATAGCGTCAATGACACTGTAGCTCCCATCCTGGACTATTAAGTGTTTGTTCTCTGGTCAGATATTTGAACATGTGTGAAAGGGATAAAGTGCATGAAGTGAAAATACTTAAATGAAATGTACTGGAGACAGTGAAATATGTTTAATGTAATTATTCAGAATATAAAATGGAAAAAATACAGAATTAGATATATCGAATACTGTGATACAACCATTAACTCAACAAGTCATTTACAATGACATAGTCCCCACTTGTAATAGGAGTACTAGTCTTGATGGGGCAGGAAAATGTGGTCATTAAGAAGTATCATTGGAGTGTATATGTTGAGATCTATGGGCACATAGGTCTATGTCGTTGTTCCCAATTTGAAACACATGAGGCATGTCTAAGTTACGGTTCTAAATCGGGAAAAAAGATCAGACCTCTAGCAGTATTGGCCAGCCAAGAAATACATATGCGCATTATAAATGAGGTACAAGATGTGACATCTTAAGGTCTAATATCCTATCAAAATTGGAGGGTATAGAACTTGTGGTTACTGAAATATGCATATATATGTATAATCAAGGTCAAAGGTCATCAAGGTCACATGACATTTTCAAAAAAAAAAATTATATTCCTAATTAATCCCTATATGCCAAAAAATCAGATCTCTAGCATATTCGCTTGCCCAGAATTAGATGTGTACATAATTAATGAGGTAAAGCGTGTGTTGTCATAAGGTCTCCCATCCTACTAAATACAAAGGACATAGCACTTGTGGTTACTTATTTATTGACATAAACATATATTTTAGGTAAAAGGTCATCGAGGTCACATGACATTTGGTCAAAAAATTTCTCTCCTATAGTTATCCCTATATACCAAAAATCAGACATCCAGCTCTATTGGCTCGCTCAGAATGAGATATGCGCATAATTATTGAGGTACAGTATGTGGCGTCATAACGTGTCCCATCATACCAAACATGAAGGGTGTAGCACTTTTGGTTACCGAGTTATGGAAAAATATGTATATTGGAGGTCAAAGGTCACCGAGGTCACGTGACATTTTGTCAAAAAAATTGTATTGCTAAGTTTTCCCTATATACCAAAAATCAGACCTCTAGCTCTATTGGCTCGCTCAAAATTTGATATGCGCATAATTAATGAGGTACAATATGTGGCGTCATAAGGTGTTTCATCATACCATACATGAAGGCTGTAGCACTTGTGGTTACTGAGTTATGGACAAATATGTATATTTGAGGTCAAAGGTCACCGAGGTCACGTGACATTTTGTCAAAACAATTGTATTGCTAAGTTATCCCTATATACCAAAAATCAGACCTCGAGCTTTATTGGCTCACTCAGAATGAGATATGCGCATAATTAATGAGGTACAATATGTGGCGTCATAAGCTGTCCCATCATACCATACATGAAGGCTGTAGCACTTGTGGTTACTGAGTTATGGACAAATATGTATATTTGAGGTCAAAGGTCATCGAGGTCACGTGACATTTTGTCAAAAAAATTGTATTGCTAAGTTTTCCTATATACCAAAATCAGACCTCTAGCTCTATTGGCTGGCTCAGAATTAGATATGCGCATAATTAATGAGGTACAGGATGTGGTGTCATAAGGTCTCCCATCATACCAAATATGAAGGGTGTAGCACTTGGGGTTACTTAGTTATGGCCATATATGTATATTTGAGGTCAAAGGTCATTGGGTCACATGACATTTGTCAACAAATTGTACTGCTAAGTTATAGCTATATACCAAAAATCAGACCTCTAGCTCTATTTGCTGGCTCAGAATTAGATATGCACATAATTAATAAGGTACAGGATGTGATGTCATAAGGTCTCCCATCATACCAAATATGAAGGGTGTAGCACTTGTGGTTACTGAGTTATGGACATACTCATATTTAAGGTCAAAGGTCATCGAGATCACATGACATTTTGTCAAAAAATTTGTATTGCTAAGTTATCCCTATATACTTATTTTCACTTTGTTTAGTGTGATTAGATATTATTTTAGCTGAAAAAAGGGTCCAGGGAAGTAAGGAAAATCCAGTATTCCACAGTGTAACAATTGGCTGAAAATATAAAATTTCTTTCAGTCTCTAGAATCCGAAACCGAATCTGAAACCGAATCCGAAACCGAGTCTAATTTCAGCATCGTCTAGCCAGAGTGTAACGTGGGGATAGCGCCCTCAAACCACAGATGCCGGCTTCCCATAGACTACCATGTATCAGAAAAATTAAAACTGTGATAACTTCATTAATATGCAAGCCACGCCCACCAAAACCTTTTCAGTTCTAGCCATTTGAATTCTGAAGATGTCTACCAAATTTGACTGAAATACGTTCAGCCGTTTTTGAGAAAATGGACCAACAGACAGACAGACAGACAGACAGACAGACAGACAGACAGACAGACATCGCTGCGACATATGCTCACGTGTGTGAACACGTGAGCAAAAAATGCAAACATGTCAAACGTTCAAATTTACACATAACTTCAAAATACAATGAAACACGTGAGCATTTTCAGTTCATATCTGGTGAACATACATTGTACACTTTTATTGATTTGGAGTGATTTAGCAAACTCACCCGAGGCCGGAATATCACGCGTATACGGACGCTGTATTTTGTCATCTTGAGTGATGGCTGCTTATGCTCAAGTGTTCACACACGTGAGCACATGTCGCAGGGTTGTCTGTCTGTCTGTCTGTGTGTCTGTCCGTCTATCTGTCTGTCTGTGTGCTCGATATCTCAAAAACGGCTCATCAGATCAGTATCAAATCAGGTACATAGATTACGTTTGCAAATGGCAAGAACTGATTAGTTTTTAGCGGGTGTGGTTTTCTTACTTTTGCTCATTTGCATAATTAATGATTTTAGAAAAAACGGATATACATTGAGAATGACTGAACACAATCTGACGAGATTTGTACAATGTTGATAACACTAAATGTTTCAGCCGTGAAAGACATTAAGGGTTGACATGAAAGATATTTGCTAATTTGCTTATTTAATGAACTTTCCTAATTAGGATATATATCTGAATAGACTGCATACTGGTCATGTTAATTTATTTAATGAAATAGGCCTATACAAAATTTTCATCGCTTGAATACAGTAAGCTGCCTTTACAAACAACAGTGACCATTACTGTTAATATCAGCCACAACAACAAGAGGATAATATGTACGTTGTTCACATCTAAGGGCAGCACGTATCATGTTTCAGTTTTCGTACAAACACACACATATGCCATCAAATGTCACGTGCAGCCCTCAAAACATTTTGATGTACACAGCTGGTACTTGATCCTCAGTAATGCTGAACGAGGGCCGTCCTCGGGAATTTGCTGGTTTCAACAATGGTACTCAGGCTTCAAAACCATCATCACAGAGCTAGCCAGAACATCAATGGCGTCAATGGCAAGCTGAACATGGCTGACAACATCGTCGTCGATTAATCCAAAAGCATTCAAGTTAGAAAGAAGACGATGGGCATTCACGCGTTTCCTTGGAAGAAATCGTGAAACTGATTATCCATACGGTCTGAATTGAAATCGAGAAGTAGAGATTGAATGCTCGAGCGTACATGGCGATTTATAAAATCAGAGTTCAACGGATTACTTGTTTTTGACACGGAGGTATATATGTATACTATGAGTATCTGGTGTCCTTGCTAGCTTACCATAGAAGGCCACACAATCACTCTTCATACCATAGGCCCTTCAAGGAACTCGAGGGACCGTAGGATGGTACACTAATCCACAAGTCTTATTAAAGCCGACCATGTTTCCGAATACACCGGTGCATTGTGGATAAAAGGTGACCCCCTTGTTTGCTGGAAAAGGTAGCCTAATTCAAAGCTTCTACTCCTCATGTTGGCATTTTGCATCGCATAATGGCATGTCTGCATGTTGTATCGCGCGTCTTCATTGCGCCTGATCAAATGTAACTTCGCATTGAATGTCCCCATAGCAAAATTCTCGCATTCTTCATGTAAGAATCAAGTTTGCATGTCCAAATATTCGCATTTTGTACCTCATCATGGCATGTCGTATTTATGAATGTCAAGTCCGCGTGTCCCAATTTTCGCATTTTGTACCTCATCATGGCATGTCGTAATTATGAATGTCAAGTCCGCATGTCCAAATTTTCGCATTTTGTACCTCATCATGGCATGTCGTAATTACGAATGTCAAGTCTGCATGTCAAATTTTCGCATTTTGCATCTCATCATGGCATGTCGTAATTACGAATATCAAGTCTGCATGTCCAAATTTCCGCATTTTGTACCTCATCATGGCATGTCGTAATTACGAATGTCAAGTCCGCATGTCCAAATTTTCGCATTTTGTACCTCATCATGGCATGTCGTAATTACGAATGTCAAGTCTGCATGTCCAAATTTTCGCATTTTGCATCTCATCATGGCATGTCGTAATTACGAATGTCAAGTCTGCATGTCCAAATTTTCGCATTTTGTACCTCATCATGGCATGTCGTAATTACGAATGTCAAGTCTGCATGTCAAAATTTTCGCATTTTGCATCTCATCATGGCATGTCGTAATTACAAATGTCATAGCTTAATTTTGGCAGGCATTCAACGCCATACATAAGGAAAATCACAGTGAAAAATAACACACAACAATTACAATAAAGAACCAGTATGATGATGATTGTGTGTGGGATAATTTGTACATTTGTGTCAAATAATGTTGACTTTATTCTGCATTAATCATATCCAACAGATTATCTCATGACTTATCCGGCATTAACTATTGTGTAAACATTATCTGATAATTTATTTTGGTTTAGCCAATCTCTTAATTTTATCAGAGAATAAGCACACATTAGCAGCGTCTAAAACTTAGTTTCGAGTTATAAAGTTATGGTTACGAGTTATCAAGCAGTAACGAGCGTCTGAAGATACTGTCAGAAATAAGTTTGAATTCCTAGCATCCGAAAAAAAGCTGACATGACCAACCGTCTAGGGCCAACATCTGAATTTAAAAACCCAAATAACGATGACATGACCAACCTGAAATGGTTTGGTATCGTGAGTTCAAATACATGCTTTGTTTGAATGATAAAGTGATTTGCTCGAAATACCAGTCTTTCCTATGAAATACCAATTGTTTGCATGACCTTTTGCTTAACAATACATATTTCGCATGCACGATAGTTTCAATTTCATCACACTAAAGCTTGTTCACTAGGGCAGAGGCTAATGAACTGCAAGCTAACGTGAACTGCATGAACGAATGTATATGGAAACTTGGTCGGATGTGAACAGGTTTGCGATCAAGATTTATTTATTGATGATTTTGGAACACAGATTCGTTTGGACAGGGAAAGAGACAGAACTGGAAAAGTTCAATGCGGTGGAGTATGTTTATGTAAATGAGTGATGGTGTAAAACAGTGATTGTACGCGATAGAATGTGCACAACTGATGTTGAACTATTGTCAATTTATTTCAGTCCGTTCGACATTTCAAGAGAATTTTCTTCAGTTTTTTGTTCGCTTTCGTCTTTTAAACATCCTCGAGCGATTTTGTCTACAGCAAATGAACAAACGTCATAATCTACAGCAATGGGACTCACTTGCCACAGACGATCCAAAGTTTAAACTTGGTGGCTTCAGTCAAAGTGACTCTTTCCAGCAAGAGAGCGAAAAATATCCACAATCATGTCGTGTCCAATTTGATTTGATAAAATACTTGAACTTCTTGATAGGTGTTACGGTATAGTACCTGATGCCTACAAATCCTTTGCATTAACTCCCCTTGGGATCATCTGATCACAATTTCAAAGTTAAACGGCTTCCTAAACCGGTCGTATTCAAAGAGTAACAAACCCGTAAAAAGCAGGTCAGCAGGCAGTATTGCTGGCTTCAAGGTATATCTACCTCAATTCATTATTTGATAACACTTTACAATTAAGTTTAACACTAATGCTATATTGAAGAAAGGGCAAGAACGTTTGTATTTTTAAGGACACTACCTTCCTTCATGTTTGATATAGAAACCTTATATTTTTTTTATAACACTTACATTGAAAGCGTCTTCCATTCTCTTTTTCATATGTTGGCTTCAAACTCTGACAGTTAAAAGCAAAAGTTCACTTGATAAAACTCTCTCAGCTCGAATTAATTGTAAACCACAGAGAAATCTGTCATCATTTTATGGTCAGTAAGTACTTATTAAGGAGACCCGGTCGATTGTTTTATCTGAGTAATCATCATATTTTATCGACAGAGATTGACATAATTCCCTACGCTCGCTATTTTAGATACTCGGCTTGCAGGTAATCGGGTGCAAGTTGTCATTCATTCCTACCGCCGTGCGGCATTAAATGAGTCGTAAACTGGTTTTGTTTGTTCTTTGGTCACTGTTCAGTGTTTAAAGTATGGACTGTTTGTATGTTTTTGATATTTTGATATGTTGTATTTGAACCTCACTGTTTAATTGGCATAATTGGAGAAGAATGGAAGTCTATTGCAATTGAATTGAATATTGCTAGCGCCAAGACTTAAACAAACACATAGATATCTAAGTCAATTTGCATATATTTGAAAGGTTGATGCTGGTTGGTGCTACTGAGACGACATTAGTCTGCTGCAGCATGTAGGTCATCATGTTTGCCATACATGAACTTTTTACAGCATATCACTAGCAAGGTAGACTTTTTTGTCTCTGCTAACTCTGCTTTCGATGCTGATAGGCTGTCACTGTCGTCATTGGAAACTGTCGAACTGTTGCCAGTTCCGCACATTTCTGTGCAGTAACTCAATATCTCACAGTAAGCTGTGTATTTTACAACGTATTTTTTATTTTTAGGTTTCTCATTGACTGTATTATTTATTATCATACTTCTGCATTTGTAACCTAAGAAGCTTTGTCGTACAGTAAGTTTCGGTATAAGAATGCGAGGCGTTCAATAGCTTTGGCGGGGAGTACAATACCTTTAGGTGTTATTGAAGCTTTTTCAACTTTGACCTCATAACCTTTAAATCAAGACAGGGAAAAACAAGGGAAGATTTTTTTTTACAAACATAAACACTTAATATTCAGTACGTCATGCAGTGAATAACGCTAATCCAAAATCTATTAATTTCAGTGAAATTGTACCGCATTACACACATTTCCACCATGTTCACTGCGTTCAGCACATTGAAGTTTGAATTCATTCTGCTGAAGTTTCGTTCCCAATGTTCTCCCGCTTGCGCAATCCCCGGTCCTTCATCTGTCCAAACACATGATAAATAAATATTTATTATGCTGAGAGAGAGTTAGGGTGCGATGAAACATGCATCTTAGTAGCTAACGGTCGATTTCCCCTGTCCTTCATCCGTCAAATGCATAAAATCAATCTTCATTATGCAAATAGGTATTCGAAATCATTTTGTGCCTCCCTTGGCTGCACGAACCTCGAATACATCGACATGTCACTCTCCGGGTAGTTCAGTCTGAATGTAAATAGCTGGACGACTAAAGTATTTGCAGGGTGATAATTTTTTGAAAACTCCATGTATACTTCTGATACAGATAAAATATTCGCAGGCGGTGTGCGAAATTAAGAGAAAATAGCTTCAGGTCATAAGGACCTGCACCAAGCCAGAGCTTCAGGTCCTTACAGAAAACTGCCGGTCCTCAATAATGGCAGTTGTTAACGACCATTAAAGTCAACTTCTCCACCAATACTGTGCTTTTGAAAGTTGTAATATTTAATTTTTCATTTCCTTTTATCAATAGAGTCAGTAAGTATTCACTCCAAAGGACTATTGCTCACACAGATTGCAGAATAGTGTAAGTGAATGATCATGAAATATTTGGTCGGATGTGAACAGGTTTGCGATCAAGATTTATTTATTGATGATTTTGGAACAAAAAATCGTTTGGACAGGGACAAAGACAGAACTTGAAAAGTTCAATGCGGTGGAGTATGTTTATGGAAATGAGCGGTGTTGTAAAACAGTGATTGTACTTGATAGAATGTGCACAACTGATGTTGAACTATTGTCAATATCTTTCAGTCCGTTCGACATTTCCAGAGAACTTTCTTCAGTTTTTTTGTTCGCTTTCGTCTTTTAAACATCCTCGAGGGATTTGTCTACAGCAGATGAACACACGTCATAATTTACAGCAATGGGACTCACTTGCCACAGACGATCCAAAGTTTAAACTTGGTGGCTTCAGTCAAAGTGACTCTTTCTAGCAAGAGAGCGAAAAATATCCACAATCATGTCGTGTCCAATTTGATTTGATAAAATACTTGAACTTATTGATAGATGTTACGGTATAGTACCTGATGCCTACAAATCCTTTGCATTAACTCCCCTTGGGATCATCTGATAACAATTTCAAAGTTAAAATGTTTCCTAAACCAGTCGTATTCAAAGAGTAACAAACCCGTAAAAGCTGGTCAGCAGGCAGTTTTGCTAGCTTCAAGGTATACCTACCTCGGTTCATTATTTGGTAACACTTTACAATTAAGTTTAACACTAATGCTATGTCGAAGAAAGGGCAACAACGTTTGTACTTTTAAGAACACTGCCTTCCTTCATGTTTGATAGAGAAACCTAATCTTTTTTTTATAAAACTTACATTGAAAGCGTCATTCCATTCTCTTTTTCATATGTTGGCTTCAAACTCTGACAGTTAAAAGTAAAAGTTCACTTGATGAAACTCTCTCAGCTCAAATTAATTGTAAACCACAGAGAAATCTGTCATCATTTTATGGTCAGTAAGTACTTATTAAGGAGACCCGGTCGATTGTTTTATCTGAGTAATCATCATATTTTATCGACAGAGATTGACATAATTCCCTACGCTCGCTATTTTAGATACTCGGCTTGCAGGTAATCGGGTGCAAGTTGTCATTCATTCCTACCGCCGTGCGGCATTAAATGAGTCGTAAACTGGTTTTGTTTGTTCTTTGGTCACTGTTCAGTGTTTAAAGTATGGACTGTTTGTATGTTTTTGATATTTTGATATGTTGTATTTGAACCTCACTGTTTAATTGGCATGATCGGGGAAGAATGAAAGTCTATTGCAATTGAATTGAATTGAATTATTGCTAGCGCCTAGACTTAAACAAGCAAATAGATATCTAAGTCAATTTGCAAATAATTGAAAAGTTGAAGCTGGTTGATGCTACTGAGACTACATTAGTCTGCTGCAGCATGTAGGTCATCATGTTTGCCATACATGGACTTGTTTACAGCATATCACCAGCAATAAAAGGCCGAGGCACACTCTTCTGTCTCTGCTAACTCAACTATCAATGCTGATAGGCTGTCACTGTCGTCATTGGAAACTGTCGAACTGATGCCTGTTCCGCACATATTCTGTGCAGTAACTCAATATCTCACAGTAAGCTGTGTATTTTACAACGTATTTTTTATTTTTAGGTTTCTCATTGACTGTATTATTTATTATCATACTTCTGCATTTGTAACCTAAGAAGCTTTGTCGTACAGTAAGTTTCGGTATAAGAATGCGAGGCGTTCAATAGCTTTGGCGGGGAGTACAATACCTTTAGGTGTTATTGAAGCTTTTTCAACTTTGACCTCATAACCTTAAATCAAGACAGGGAAAAACAAGGGAAGATTTTTTTTACAAAACATAAACACTTAAATATTCAGTACGTCATGCACTGAATAACGCTAATCCAAAATCTATTAATTTCAGTGAAATTGTACCGCATTACAACAATTTCCACCATGTTCACTGCGTTCAGCACATTGAAGTTTGAATTCGTTCAGCTGAAGTTTCGTTCCCAATGTTCTCCCGCTTGCGCAATCCCCGGTCCTTCATCCGCCAAACACATGATAAAATAAATATTTATTATGCTGAGAGAGAGTTAGGGTGCGATGAAACATGCATCTTAGTAGCTAACGGTCGATTTCCCCTGTCCTTCATCCGTCAAATGCATAAAATCAATCTTCATTATGCAAATAGGTATTTGAAATCATTTTGTGCCTCCCTTGGCTGCACAAACCTCTAATACATCGACACAGTAATGATCACATGGCAGAGCTTGAAAAGTTCAATGCGGTGGAGTATGTTTATGAAAACGAGCGGTGTTGTAAAACAGTGATTGTACGTGATAGAATGTGCACAACTGATGTTGAACTATTGTCAATATCTTTCAGTCCGTTCGACATTTCCAGAGAACTTTCTTCAGTTTTTTTGTTCGCTTTCGTCTTTTAAACATCCTCGAGGGATTTGTCTACAGCAGATGAACACACGTCATAATTTACAGCAATGGGAATCTCTTGCCACAGACTCTCCAAAGTTTAAACTTGTTGGCTTCAGTCAATGTGACTCTTTCTAGCAAGAGAGCGAAAATATCCACAATCATGTTTCGTGTCCAATTTGATTTAATGAAATACTTGAACTTCTTGATAGGTGTTACGGTATAGTACTTGAGGCCTACAAATTCTTTGCATTGACTCCCCTTGGATCATCTGATCACAAAGTTAAACGGCTTCCTAAACCGGTCGTATTCAAAGAGTAACAAACCCGTAAAAAGCTTGTCAGCAGGCAGTATTGCTAGCTTCAAGGTATATCTACCTCAATTCATTATTTGATAACACTTTACAATTAAGTTTAACACTAATGCTATATTGAAGAAAGGGCAAGAACGTTTGTATTTTTAAGGACACTGCCTTCCTTCATGTTTGATATAGAAACCTTATCTTTTTTATAAAACTTACATTGAAAGCGTCTTCCATTCTCTTTTTCATATGTTGGCTTCAAACTCTGACAGTTAAAAGCAAAAGTTCACTTGATAAAACTCTCTCAGCTCGAATTAATTGTAAACCACAGAGAAATCTGTCATCATTTTATGGTCAGTAAGTACTTATTAAGGAAACCCGGTCGATTTTTTTATCTGAGTAATCATCATATTTTATCGACAGAGATTGACATAATTCCCTACGCTCGCTATTTTAGATTCTCAGCTTGCAGGTAATCGGGTGCAAGTTGTCATTCATTCCTACCGCCGTGCGGCTTTAAATGAGTCGTAAAGTGTTTTTATTGTTCTTCGGTCAAGAATGTAGTTTTTTATGTTTTTTAATATATTTTGATGTGTTGTATTTAAACCACACTGTTTAATTGTCATGGTTTGGGAAGAATCAAGTCTATTGCAATTGAATTGAATTATAGCCATAGATGTCTAAGTAATTTGCAAATATATGAAAACTTGGTGCTGGTTGGTGCTACTGAGACGACATTAGTCTGCTGCAGCATGTAGGTCATCATGTTTGCCATACATGGACTTTTTACAGCATATCACTAGCAATAAAAGGCAGACTTTTCTGTCTCTGTTAACTCTGCTATCAATGCTGATAGGCTGTCACTGTCTTCATTGGAAACTGCCAAACTGTTGCCTGTTCCGCACATATTCTGTGCCGTAACTCAATATCTCAAAGTTAGCTTTGTATTTTACAACGTATTTTTTATTTTTAGTTCTCTCATTTACTGTATTATTTGTTATCATACTTCTGCATTTGTAACCTAAGGAGCTTTGTCGTACAGTAAGTTTCTGTATAAGAGGGCGAGGCGTTCAATAGCTTTGGCGGGGAGTACAATAACTTTGAGTGTTATCGAAGCTTTTTCACCTTTGACCTCATAACCTTTAAATCAAGACAGGGAAAAACAAGGGAAGATTTTCTTTTTTTACAAAAAATAAACACCTAAACATTCAGTACGTCACGCAGTGAATGACGGTAGTCCAAAAACTATGAATTTCAATGAAATTGTACCGCATTACAACAATTTCTACCATGTTCACTGCGTTCAGCACATTGAAGTTTGAATTCGTTCTGCTGAAGTTTCGTTCCCAATGTACTCGCGCTTGCGCAATCCCCGGTCCTCCATCCGTCAAACACATGATCAAATAAATATTTATTATGCAAATAGGTATTCGAAATCTTTTTGTGACTCCCTAGGCTGCAAGAACAGTAATGATCAAGTACCACTCTCAAGGTAGTTCAGTCTGAATGGTTAATAGTCGGACAACTAAGGTAATTACAGTGTAATACGTTTTTACAACTCCATGTACACTGCAGGTACCGTAAAAAAATAAGTAATCGCAGGAGGTGGTGATCGAGGCTAAATGTACCAAATCCGGGACACCATACGATAGAACGATCTGTCTCGTCATCTCGAGTAGCTTTGCCGCAAAGAACGACGACTGCAACGGCAGTAAATTAATAACCATGACGCTGATTAGAAGCACTTACCGTAGTATCATGGCTAGTGACATTCTTACATGCTGTAAATTTAACAATATACACATATGAAACTTCGTATCAGGCAAACTTCAGAAAGGGCTGCTTTGATGTATAAATATGTCGGGCTATGAGATCTCCTGTAATGACGATGATACTGTTTTTATGCGTCGATATACAATATTGCACATTTGCTGCTGTGTTTCGGAAGTATACAAAATACAAAAAGTGAGTAGTTGGGTGACGAAAATATATGTAGTCTTTTTTGCCATTTGCACTACACGAACAGTCACCATAGTCGCAGGTGGTATTCATGGAGGCAATAAACTCTCCCCGATATGCAATATCGCTCTATTTCAAGATCATGAATCATACTGTTCAGTTGACACAAGCCGGGGTATACAAAGGTGGCTAGTAATAAATTCCCTGATCGTAATTCTGACCTACTTTGCCAAAAGTGCTAATTATAATTATACTTTTTCGACATTTCAGTAATTACTGTTCATATAAGTATTTTAGCTCCTTGTAGACACACCTGTAAATCATGCTCAACAATGTGGGCATTAGACTTCATAAAGTGGGCAAACTGCAGATAGGGCTGCTCAGTTGTGGGAAGAAAATCAACGTGGGAAAGACATCTCCAGTTATGTTAGATGTCGTTGGTCCCTGTGCGTGGGTGTAGTGTACGTTTTACAATTTTGCTGCCGTTTTTAAGAGGTGTTGAAAAGTTAACGGTCGGGCGAGTTAGGATATTGTTGTGGCCAGGTGTACTTTTAACGAACTAAACATACACTGTACACTTTTGATTTGGGGTGATTTAGCGAATTCGCTCGAGGCTGGAGTTCCATGCGTATACTTACGCTGTATTTCGTCATCTTCAATGATGGTTGCTTATGCTAACAACGAGAACAACGATGGCTGCGAAAATACGTTTTTAATCGTAACGTTTATCAGCATTTTTAATCAGGCAGTTACTGGTACATAAAACGTTTTATCCCTTGTCGACATACCGAGCATCATTCAGTTAACAATCTGAAAATTACATTGCAAACACGATATTCAGATACGGCCGCGTCGTTCTGGGCCAAAGATTGTTGTGGTGCTGAAATCTCCAGTAATGCGACCGTAATTATTTCCTTCCCTGTGCATGTCTTACACAACATAAGTACGTGTTAAGCTGGGTGAATCACCACAATGCTTGCAAAATTCAAAACTCTTCATTGAATATAAGTTTAAATTAGCGACACAATCACCATCAAAATAAAAATACAAAATTACAATATACAACCAACATGATAATTATTATGTGTGAAATATTTTGTACGATTGTACAAAATAATTTTGAATAATCCTGCATTAATCATGTCCCACAGATAACTTCATAACTTATCCAGCATTAGCCATTGTGTAAACATTATCAGATGATTTATTATTGTTCAACCAGTTGCTTAACTTTATCAGAGAATTGACACACATTAACCATTGTTTAAACGTATCTACGAATTATCAAGCAGGAACCAGCGTCTGACGATACTGTAGGCTAACGTTAGAAATATCTGGCTTCGGTGAACGTCTTATTAGCCTTAACTTAAAGTTATAGAAATTGAATATTAACTGATATGAGCTAACGTCCAAGGTAAACACCGAAATATATGCCTTTGTTTGAATGATGAAGTGCTTTGCTCTGAACACCCATCTATGGATACCAACATATCAACAGTACAATCATTTGCTTGACACCTTTGATCTACAAGGATGCACTCATTTGCATAAAAATGCATATTTCGCTTACACGATAACACGATAATTTCACTTCCAACACTGTAACTCGTTCACTACGGGCATAGACTCAATTTTAAAACAGTCATTATCTCCTGATGAGTTAATGATATCTAGTGAGATTGACAGTGGTTAAAACGTTAAAATCGTTAAACGCGAACAAAAGTCCAGGTTTTGTGCTTATCAGCTTAAAGGAGTCATACAACACCCCTTTCGAGTTTTTCTTGAAAATATTACTATTCCTGCCATATAGAAGAGGTGTACAGCAGTACCAGTCCCAAAGAAAGCTAGCCCTAAAGAACCCAATGATTTTCGACCTGTTGCTCTTACTTCCCTGGTAATGAAAACATTTGAGAAAATAATTAAGTCCAATATTCTGACTATGCATGGTCATAAACTAGATCCAATAATTTGCATATCGACCGGAAAAGGTGTTGAAGATGATAAGGTTTTCATTCTTGATGAACTATACAAACGTTTAGACAAAAATAGGTTCTCCTGCAAGAATCGATGTGTAGATTTCTGCAACTCCACATCCTTGCAGAAAAATTCTTAAAGCTTGTTGTTAGTAGCCAACTTATATTCTGCAATCTTGACTTTCTCTCAAATAGACGACAAAGGGTTTCTGTACAACGGCCTCATGTCAAATATGATTAAGCAAATACAGTTCTCCCAAGGGTTGCGTCCTGTCACCCCTGTTGTATACATTTATACTGATGATTGTAGATTCTGAAGTAAACATTAGGGTAGCCATCCTGTAAAGTTTGCTGACGATGGTGCTCCGCCCTCACTTTAACACAGATAAGGATGCCCTCATGGTCTACTCTTGGCGAGTTTGTTGAGGGGTGTGATAGTTGCTATCTAAATTTAAATGTTATGAAAACTAAGGATATGATAATCGATCTAAAAGGTAGGAAACAACCTCCGACAACCATAGCAAGTTGAAATTATCTGTATGCATACTTACCTCGGTTCAATGTATGATAACAATTTAAAATGAGATTTAAACGCCGATACTATCTTGAAGAAAGGACAACTATGTTTGCATTTTAAGAAAACTGCGTTCTTTCATGTTTAATAGAGAAATTTTATCTTTTTATAAAACTTACATTGAAAGCGTTATTTCATTCTCATTCATCTGTTGGCTTCAACATCTGAAAGTCAATTACAAAAGTCAATTATATAATTGATTATCTTTGTTCAACATTAATTGGAATAGCCCACAGAGTAAGTCATCATTCCATACGAAAAAAAGGCCCACTGAAATCTTTTGTTTAGTAATTATCATATTTTATCGAAAGAGTTTGACATACTTTCCTTGGTCGGCGTTTTTAGAATTGGGCTTGCATGTCAAACCGGCGCAAGTTATGATTCATTCCCACCTGTGTGGCTTTGAATGAGTCGTAAACTGTTTTGTGTTTGTTTTTGCTAACAGTTAAGTGTCGACGTCTGTGTTCTCTTTTATATATTTTTAGTATTTTCTTGTTTTTTATTTGAGCCATACTATTTAATTGCCCATGTAGGGAAGGAGTTCTATTGAATTGAATTATTGTCAGAGCCTAGACCTAAACAAGAAGTCATTTTGCCAAAAGTTTGAGTTGATTGGTGCTCAGTTACGTTTGCTATATATGGAGTTGTTTACAGCAAACTACAAGCAATAAAAGGCTGGGGTAGATTTTCCTGTCTCTGCTAACTCTGCTGTCAATGCTGATACGGTTGCCACTGTTGTCATTGGAAACTGCCGAATTGCTGCCTATTCCTCAAACATTGAGTGTCATAACTCAGTGTCTCGTAGTAAGCTGTTTTTGTTCATTATTAGTTTTCCCATTTACTGTATTTTATTATCATGTTACAAATGAGTCTGTAACTTAATGAACTTTGTTGTATAGCATGTTTCGGTATCAGAGAATGCGGCATTCAATAGCTTTGGCGCGGAGTACTATTGGGTTATATTGTAGCCATATTTTACCTTCGACCTCATAACACGTTTACGTCAACACAGTGAAAAAAACAAGAAAAGATTGTCCTTTTTTACAAAACACATAGTATATCTACATATACATTCATAACGTCATGCAGTGACTATTGGTCAGTCCAAACCTGTGAATTTGAGTGACATTATGCTGCTTTATCATCATTCCTACCACCTGCACTACGCTGCGTGGGTTGAAGTTTCGTTCGAATTCTGTTGAACGTTTCCACAGTCTGCTCTCGATCGTGCGAAGCACTGCATGGCATGTTTCCTCAAAACGTTTTAAAGTTTTAGCTTAACTTTGACTTAAAGGTTTACAATAAGGTTTATGTCCTCGTATATCGAACGCTTCGGTATTGGAGCGTTTCGGACCATATCTCCGCTATACAATGTATTCGAACATACAGCAAATGTATAACAAACACTGGTGAAAATATTATTTTTGTCTGCGTCTTTCTCATTTTATGTATTTTTGCAAGCGCTCTCTGCATTTTCATTTGATTTTGATTTTTCAGCGCATTAGTGCCGACCCTACCCCTTTCGAAACATTATGTCACTCCCTACCCATTGCCCCTAGCTCTGGGCTCATACTCCAACCATATTATACGTTCATCATCGCATTGGTATTGTTAGCACCTTACGGATAACTGTAGTATTTCCAATGGTCAAATATCTTCGATGAACACAGAATAACAGTACATTATCTAACTGTTACAGCAGTGTTACTATCAACAAATGGCTCAATGTGAAATGTACTTAATAATGATCCAGGAATTTATAAAGTGTGTAATACAGTGCTCTACCTCTTCTAGATTTTTAAAGAAACTATGGCTGCCAAAGGACCTGCCGTTGGTATTGATTTGGGTACATGCTACTCCTGCGTTGGTGTATTCCAGCATGGCAAAGTTGAAATCATAGCCAATGACCAGGGAAACCGTACAACTCCCAGCTATGTGGCTTTCACAGATACAGAGCGTCTCATCGGAGATGCTGCCAAGAATCAAGTTGCTATGAACCCAAAAAATACTGTGTACGGTAGGTTATGAAAATCATCTCTTCTAACAACAAGTTAAGTTGCTCTTGATGATTTTATGACTATCTTTATCGTAATGAACCATCGTTTTTGTACACTGCAGATTAATAATTTTACTAGAAATAAAAGTATGATAAATCGTTACTTTTGATTTTAAAACATATCGTCGTTGAGTGAAAGACGTTCTTTTCCAGTAAATTATGAAAGCACTTCATCGACGTCGTCTGACCTTACTCAGCAGCATAGTACTTTCAAAGGAACACTTCCCTCCTTATGTACCTGTCTCTTTTGCTCGTAAACTACACAATGCAGATGCAGGTCAAAATATGATTTATGTCCTTGCAACAAAAAGTCACATCGATAGGCAGCTTTGCATGACATGATTTACTGTGTTTAAGTAAGACATAGATGACTTTCAGTCGATAAATTGTTTTATAACACACCCTCATCCGCCGTCTGTGTTCTAATTCGCCAATTGATAGTTACGTGGGTTGCGTTCTTTTTTGTGCTGATCCACGTAAACGACGTCATCAGGCATCATTTGTCCGAACTGTTGCCTGCCAGGCATCAGTTCTGAAAAATGATGCCCGCTGACGTCAAAAAAACATTGGCGCATGCGCGAACTGGAATGTAAACAAAGATGTCGTCTGCGGCCGAGCGAAACGATAGTCGAGAAATTTCTCGGTTTATCCTACTTTCTGAAGAAGAACCGAATGCTCTGGTTTCCAACAAGGACTCGGAACGAACGAAAACGATAATCAAAAGTGCATTGAACGTTTTGCAGAAGATTTGCGGCCCTGTCGGGAAAAACTTTTTTTGCCGAACCACTTCAACATATTACATTATTCATGCGACAAGTTTTGTGTATAGTACGTTCTTATGCATGGCTACGGATGAGGTGTGTTATAAAACACATATTGACTGGCCATGCGGGCGACAGCATACGTCTTTAACCCCTCGGGCCTGTGAGTCACCCCAAAAACAGACTGTTTCCCTCGGCCTACGGCCTCGGGAAACAGTCTGGTTTTGGGGGTGACTCACAGTCCCTCGAGGTACAGACGTATGCTGTTTGCCCTCATGGCCAGTCAATATGTGTATATTGTCAAGCCTGTTTTCCAAAATTAAAAAAATGTCCTTCTTTTCCAAGATGTCAAGCGTTTAATTGGTCGTCGGTTTGAAGACTCAGTTGTCCAACAGGACATGAAACTGTGGCCATTTAAAGTGATTAATGATGGAGGTAAACCCAAGATTAAAGTGGAGTACAAAGCAGAAGAAAAAACCTTCTACCCGGAAGAAATCAGTTCCATGGTTCTCCTCAAGATGAAGGAAATTGCCGAGGCATATCTTGGAAAGGTATGTTAATACTGACTACATTTCAGAGGTGTGACATTTACTTAGTGGTGTATTTCGCACTATATATAATGAAAATGAGATCCATAGAATTGTGAAAGCAAGCATAAGATCAAAATATCTAATCCTCTAAGTTGATAGAAGTGAGTGATATGTATATTCAGCATAACCTTAACTCAAACCCTTGCCCCGTCTGGTGGGAAGGAAACGAATAAAATAAATATCCAGTTGGTAACCATTCTGATTCTCCTAAGAGTAGAATCCTCACTTATTTTCCTGGTCACTCCTCAGAAAATTTCCCTTGGCGTGTTAAATATGGAGATAATATGGCATGCTCTGTATATTTGTTAAGAAAGATACAAATAATTAAGCAATAATTTACCCCCCCCCCCCGGCCCAAAATGGACGAAGGCAACTTTCCACGACATAATGTACGAGGCGAAGCCGAAAGTTTGCTTGAATCGATTATGGCCCGGAAAGGGGTACATTATTGCTATTATTTTATAGTTTGAATTTGTAGATGTAGAAAACGAATATAAAAAGGAAATTTAAGCTGAGTTTGAAGCCAGTGAGCGGCGTCCGGCATGAACGTCCCTGAATCTGTACACATTTACACACACTCCATAAACTGCACTGCCCTGAACACGCACGTTCAACATAAAAAAATGAGCAGTACTTCGGGGTTCGATTTGGAAATAAAACGATGTATTTTCGAAGGAAATGAAAAGAAATTGCATCACTACCGTCTATATCGAACTTGAAACATCAGATTTCAATATCATGCCATTCAAAAAGCTGAAACACGGTGAAATGCGGATTGCTCAGCCATTAATTGATATCAGCGAGCTGCATGGTATCAGCTGATCGATACGATCAGTATTATGTCGCTAATCGTGCAGCATTCAATTGCAAACATTATCAACAGTGTTCCTATGTTATTTAAATGTTTAAATTTCATTAATTGTGTCTATAAATTTAATTTTCGATGGCTTCTCGAGAAGAGCTATTGTATTTTGGCGAACGGGAAAACTCGATGTAAACGGGTGCTTGAAAGGTACGGTTGACAAATATACTGGAGAGTCTTCGTCGGGAACTAGTCGAAACCGATGATGAAAGTTGTCGCCGATTACAGCCGGTGCATAAGAACTAGGTAACCGAGATGTTAGATCAACGGAGAGCCCACGGTCGTCATGATTGTTGGTCGTAGCTGACCTTGGACCTTTGAATGACTTCGTAGTAATTTCCGTAGACGCTACCGGTCAAGGTTGTTGACAGCTGTCGTTGTTGGCTCTTTGATGAATGCATTAGCTTTTCACGCTTACCTCGTTTCACACGAACGTACATGATATCCTTGTGTCAAACCCAGTATCGTCTAGGAGTTTGCAAACGTACTGAGTTCTGTTTCACCTATACGGCAACGAAGCGAACCATGTTGTAAACAAACGTAGTAGTACAAGCTGCACACTGCAACGTATCGGACGGGAGAGCTACTGAGCGCAAGCCGGACAGAGCAAACGACAAGTGCATGCATAAGGACTACATTTGATAAATCGTACAGTAAGGCATCGTTATCGATATTGTGCACCATTATCAGATTTACATGGTTCCCCCTTTTAAATGCCCAGTCCTTTATTCGTTCGGGTCACAATGCTTGATAATTGCATACATTATCAGTAATAATCAGGGGTAATATGTCACAAAATTCACTGGTCTTGACAAAACTATAATATAGTCATTTTCAGTCTATTAATTATTAGAAATAACTTCTTAAACAAATCATACGGAATTACAGTTTCTTTGCTGGCATAATTTATGTTAAATTTCTCACCACAGAAAGTCAACAATGCCGTAGTAACTGTCCCAGCCTATTTCAACGACTCTCAACGTCAAGCCACAAAGGATGCTGGTACAATCTCTGGTTTAAATGTGCTCCGTTTAATCAATGAGCCCACAGCTGCAGCTATTGCATATGGTCTTGACAAAAACGTAAGTTGAACAGATGTAAGATGTATGAAAATAAAGTTAAAACAAAGATAAAGCAAAGTATGCTCTAGGATACTAGGATATTTAGAAGTGCACATCTGGTACTACTGCATGTGGGGCGGCATGCTTGCATCCTTTATGCAAACTTTGTCATGTTTTTGTAATATATTAATAAGGGAGTAAAGAGCATTTCTGGAATCTTTACTGAACAGCGCCCTCTATGGTCAAACTTGCACTTTTAGGCTCAATGGTTCAGTATGTGCTTCCTGGTCTTCTTTTAATAAACTAATAATAATAAAGAATATCAGCAGCTGCTGCGAATCTAGATGCATGTAGCCTGTACTAGCCTTTAAACAGATACATTAAGTTACCAGAGTCTTCCTTTGTCCTTGTGTAATTTATTCATGCTACATAAAATAAGTGACTTAGCTGAAGCTAACGCTTCTTTCCACGTAAAAACAAAGGTAATAATGACATACGATGAAAATTGTCATACATGATGATCTCTTCAATGTCTGGTAAAATTCGCTGTGTCTGTTCGGTTTAACTTCTGTGTGTGTGTTCCATGGAGAAGTAGAATTATGCTGCAGCGTTTTGTGAAAATGTCACATCTGTATTTTCGAGACATACAAATTCACGGTTGATTTTATCCAAACAGCATGTATAGTTGCTTTTCCTTTTAAACTTCACTGTAATATGCCTTCTAAACGTCTATTGTTTTTGCTTTAATTTATTTCTTGTCTCACCGTTTGGGGATATTGATGATCTGTTCTACTGGTCTACTGTTCTACTGCCCTAATAATCTCTTGCATTTGTTACTGTCAGTGTTATTCCAACGTACATTTCAGCTTATTTCCCATATTTTTCAGTTTCAGTTTTTATTTTCTTTTAATGTCTTTGGCAATACATTTTCATTTATATTATCATTATTAAGGCAGTATGTGCCTCGAAGGTGCAAGACCTAAACTTTTGCATAAATTTCCGCCAGTGAAACTTTCAACCATACTTTTACCAAATCAAGACTGAAAATCAGAGGTCATCGTTCGAAGTTAGGTACAAGAAAAAAATATTACCTCACATTTACTGATATCTGATTTAAAAGTTGCTGCCATCTCTGTGCTAGTTCTAGCTTGGAAAAAAATTCAATTCAAGAACCAATGAAATTCTGTTTGGTACATATTACATATACCTATTTAGGCTGCGTTCACAAAAATGGTAAGGGGGCTAGAGGATTCAGGGGGATTCGAACATTTTTTGGGTAGTAGAAAATTACTTCAAATTTTTTGTTCCCTTTTTTGTTTTACATTTTCCAATTCCAAGATTTTGTAGGTAATTCAATGAAAAATGAATATCATTTTTATGTCATCCAATCGTTGTAATGTTGTAATAATTTTAAAAATCTTGAACCATTTTGCCATTTTCTTATTTTTATCTCGAAAAAATCTAATCATGTGTGATTTGTTGTAAAAAAAACAAACTTGAGCCTAGTAACAGGATAGAAACTGCAACTGTTGATGATTTTTGCAATATTTCTATGCAATATATCAACTACAGTTTCCTGCGGTCTCCCTACAGCAAGCTCAAACACACAATATTCAGTTTGTCGACAAAGCCTGTATATATTGTATCAGGTGATGATTTAATTAGAGTCCAGACTGAGAGTCAGTTGTCAGTGATACAAATGCATGTACATATACGCAGGCTGTGATAGCAAGCTGAATACACAATTTGCCTACACTCTCATGATCGTCATTTTGTGCGTTCTTTGGCAGGAGCAATTGACCTGGCCAGAGTTGGATTAACTCAAGTTGGCCTAGACCGATAAATCTAAAAAGTTCACCGATGCTTTTAAAAATGAATCAATTTAAGAACTTGCCTTAGGAATATAACTTTACAAACTGCTAATAACAGGTAGTGTTGAACACCTGCGAGGGGAACGGCGCAATACTAGTACGTGTTTATTTTTTCTGCGCGTACATCCTTTACAAATATGCGGGCTTGTGATAGTTTTGGGGGACTTGAACATTTTTGATCATATAGAGAGTTGGCGTTTTGAATTTTTTAGGGTATTCAGGGGTTTCATTAAGAGCCGGCAGCCGGCGAAATTGATCGGTTACTCTCACGATTTCGCCGGCTACTTTTTCGGAAAATTTGAACTATTTTTTACCTTCTGAAATGATACGGACAAGTTTCACAAACTGTGAAACGGGCTTTCATGTGAAACAAAATTTAGAAGACGCGACTACTACGATCGCCTTGTACTACGATGCAGCACGGTCTTGCGTATACTGCTTCAAAAAATCGGAATTGCAACGGACGATTCTATTGGCTACCTGAATTGCGCATTCCTATGTGGTGACCTTTATATACGCCAATGAAAACGTGCATACTATACCTGTCGGCCGAAGAAGACGGAAGCGATCGTAAGGTCAAGCTTCGCTGTACGATTTTCGGTTTTGAAGTGGACTAAGAAACAAGAGAGGGATAATTACGTGAATTTAAACTGTTTTCGAAGGCAATGACCAGATTTTTTTCTCACGAAAAAAACTTCCCGATGACAGTTCGAATTTTAGTAAGCCGACATGCGTTGCACTGCGCGGTAGGCGTAAATGTGAAGGTATCTAACCAGCTGGACGTATGATATGTACTGCTTTTCGGTCTATCGACGCCAATAAGAATGTCGCCCAGAGCGGTTTAAAATACGATCAGACCTCTAAATTTACTTCAAAACGATCGTCAGGTTAAATCCATATGTGAGCTTCTGAACGTACAAATTTTCATATCCTATATGAAGGTTCTTACTTGCATACCCATATAGTCAAATGACCTTGAAGGTCTTTGATTCTATTTGCGAAATATGGTAATGATTGTCATTTTTTATCATTATTGTTATATAAATTATCCTTTTTACCTCCCCAGTGGTATAAAAGTTCTTCATCTACAGATTTCCATACCAAACATCAGGGTTCTTAATTTTAAGCATAACATTATACATTAATGGAAGGTTTCTCTTTTACTCTGTTTAAAATATGAGTGTTTCATCCAGGATGGCATCAACAAGGGGGATTTTCCCCCTTTACCAGAAAATTTCGGGGCATTTCACCAGTTCATGTGTTCTATTTGTACCTCTAAGGAGTCACTGGCACCATTTCATTGGGGGGGGGGGGGGAGTAGTCCCCCTTGACAAATTAGGCCAAAGTAAGTAAATTATTTGTTTTGCGTCCACTCTAAATGGGAAAAGGTACGCGTCTAAGCGGCTGAAAATCACACACAAGAAAATTAACACAATGTAATTTGATTGCAGCAAATAAAAAATTGTACCAAAATTTTAGTTCAGAAAAGCTAAGCGGCCATGTCCTAAAATTTCCTATTCAAATACACTGTGTGTGTTTTTTATGAAAACGTTGAAAACCTAAGCGGGTTGGGACGCAAAACAAAGAATTTAATTAGTTTGGATGCCAACATTTCAACAGAGGGGGAATCCCCTATCCCCCTGTCTAGATGTAACACTGTATAATATCATCTACATATCAATTTATATCAATAATAATAGTGAATAATTATAGTTTACCTCCTAAAAGCATAGAGGCTCTAAAGACTTCAGTTTTCTTTGTTCAAAATATCGTCAACATTACCACATTTAATCATTTTTAATTATGAATTATCATATTTAGGCCTAATCTCCCAGGAAAATGGCTTTTATGATATGAACACAAATTGCCCTGGAACACTGCTAACAATTCTCCTGAAAATACTACAAATTCAAGTGACTGTGGGCTGTAAATAGTCAATTTTAGCTCATTTTTCAGGGCCTCCCTCCCGGGCCCTCCCCCGACGACGACCGCTTTGTGGTCATGGCAGCTGCAAGCCGCCTACTTTTCCATTCTGGCCCCCTTCAAAACTTAATGAAACCCTTGGTATTGTGGGGGGATCTGAAAAAAAATTTCAATCGCGATTTCTCCAGCCCCCCCCCCCGCCCCCCCCGGCCCCCCCCGCAAATCGTTATTTTGTGATGCAGCGTTAGGAACGACTAATAGACATTGTCAAGGATTCTTAATTAGATTGGATAGTTCAGAAATGTAGTTATCATATGCCACTCTCGTAATTTGCTGTTCGAGTAACATCCTAAACTTGCATCGTGGTTAATCCGGGCGTAACTTACTTAAATAGTTATGTAAAACTCCTATGTGTTTTCAAGAACAACTTACAAATTTCATACTCCCTACTTTGCCAAATAGGTTGGCGCTGAGCGTAACGTCCTAATCTTTGACCTTGGCGGTGGAACTTTTGATGTGTCCATCTTGACCATCGAGGATGGCATCTTTGAGGTCAAGTCCACAGCCGGTGACACTCACTTGGGGGGTGAAGACTTTGACAGTCGTATGGTCAACCACTTTGTGAATGAGTTCAAACGCAAACACAAGAAGGATATCACAGGAAATAGCGTGCACTTAGGCGTCTTAGAACTGCTTGTGAACGTGCAAAGAGGACGCTTTCAGCTTCAACTCAAGCAAGGTTAGTATGTACATGTATTTTCCTTCACATATCAAACATAAGTAGAATATAAAAACATATTCATTTACTTTTCTAGCCATAAAAATTGTCATCAATGCCATGGTAATATCATAAGTAATGGCAAATTATATTTCTTGCTGTCTTTGTTTTCATCTTCCAGTGTAACCTTTCTGTCATAAGGTTCCAAGACAAGAAATTAACCTTTTTAATCTAACAATTCTCTGGTGATTAATAAGCTCAGAAGCCCGGTAAATTGTACTTTTTTGAAGGCCTAGACAAAGGAAAATATTTTGGTAACAACAGTGTCACTATTGTTTACATAACTATCACGTGACAGGTAATTTGCATAATCTTTCAAAAATCGGTTGTCCCTATGTGTTGTCTAAATTCTTCAAACTATCTTGCAAGCTGTCACAACGCTCTTTCAATGTGTGTCTCAGACTTTTTATATCTTGCTTAGTTTTCTTGGAGCACAATTTTAAAGAATCAACTAGAATTACATTCACCACTCTGGAAGTGTTTTTTGGCATAAAAGTTGTTTTGGAAGGTTTAAAAAATTCTGAGACATACTTTGGAAGATCCTTAGGACAGCTTGCATTCACACAAATTTCAGCCTCATATCTCAAAGCATTGAAACAAAACATAGGGAAAACCGATTTTTGAAAGGTTATGCAAATTACCTGCCACGTGATAGTTATGTAAACAATGGTGACACTATGGTAACCAAAATGTTTCCCTATATCTAGGCTTTCCGAAAATGTATAATTTACGGGGGTTCTGAGCTTATTAACCACTAGAGCACTGTTAACTTAAAAAGATCAATTTCTTGTCTTGGGTTTAATGATTATGTTAAGGAATACCCTTCGCCCTCAGTGGTCACTTTGCCATACCTTTTGTTTTCACAATGAACTGACTGAATGCTTCATATATGAAACTTTGTAAGTTGAAAGCTGATAAATACCACCACAGGGGACAGTAGTCAGTCCCCTTAAAGCTTGGATTAGGGAGGATTGAGGTTCTTGTTGCAATGGCTTATTTCATTTTGATAATTTTGATTGTGATATTTCACCAATAAAGATTTCGACTCCAAACCGTCTTACTGCTTTCTTTAATACCTACAAGTCATTTTATTGTATTAATTTTGATTGTAATATTTCAAATAAAGATTTCGACTCCAAACCGTATGACTGCCTTTTTTACTACCTACCAGTCCTCATATCTTCTCCAACCTGTGTACACACCACTTGGTTTTGTCTTTGGCTTCTCCGCTAGGTGACTGGGTACCGTACGTTGTGGGTTCGAACCCTGTTGAAACCACCATATTTAATTGCTCGGTAAATATTACCAACTGGCTAATTGGCTGTTCGTGGAAGCGGATTAATTGATTAAGGCAGAACGCGCCTGGGGGACAGAAATTCGGGTTTTCAAATTTTATCAATTCGCTTCTGATCTAACACTTATGGGGGTTCATTTTAAAGCTGTTGGTGAAAGAAAAGTTCTAACCGCTTTATTTTTTTTTGAAAAATCGAAAATTCTATTTTTCCCCATAGAGTAAAAAACAGGGGTGGCGGCCATTTTGAATTTAAAAATCGCGAAATCTTAGATAATTTGTCTCGCTGGTACCAAATTTTGCACGGTGACCCTTGACTTTTATTCTTGCTTTGGTAAGAGGGTCGAAAGTTTCACTTAGGAAAGTTTGAGCAAAAGTTTGAGTCTTTCACTTTCGAGGCGCACATTATCTTAAGTTAACACCAAAGCTGTCCCAAACTTAGTGAAATAAGACCAAGGGGTGAAGGTCACATAGTGTCACGAAACAACGCAAATCTGAAGTGGTATAGTAGTCAACCGTTAAAGCCCCAATAGCTGCAAATTTTATGCATTATTTTCATGATTTTATTTCAAACCAAAGTTGGTTTGTGAAAATAACTGAAGGACGTGTATTGAAGTATCACTACACGCTGATTCGAGACCATGCCTACACGTTTTAACAGCCTTAATAATAAACGGGTGCCACACCCATAAAATGGCGCCCCCCACGGGAAAAAAGTATTTCCTGCACTTACACATCGTGATCATACCAGAAACAAGCATGATGCCATTTACTTGATTGCACGACACACGATGGCCAATATTTTGTTGTTTTAATCTTTTTTCTCTGTCATATGATTAGTTTTTGAAAATGGCGGGAAATCTCTAATGACGTTAAAACCTTTGAATTTACATGCCACTTTTGACAGTCATGGCAGCGTTATACATTGTTTTGGTCTCTAATGGGTCTTGTTCAAAGAAAACTCCAGAAAACTAAGGATATTTTGAGATCGGTTTGCCAAACATTTGCAGCAGCTATTGGGGCTTTAAATTTTGATTGAATTCTATACCTGCTCAGATTTTCCTTTTTTTTTCGTGACAGTATATCAGTGATCTTCATCCCTTGTCTTATTCTACTACGTGTGGGACAGCTGTGGTGTTGACTTAATCACTTAATCCGCTGAGTAAAACAGCCGATTAGCTAGTCAGCAATGTTTATCAAGTCACCAATCTGTAATTTCTTCTTGTCATTCAGCATTGAAATCGATTCGCTGTTTGAAGGAATTGATTTCTACACCTCCATCACTCGTGCTCGTTTTGAGGAACAAAATGCAGACCTGTTCCGTAGTACTCTCCAACCAGTGGAGAAAGCTCTTCGAGATTCCAAGATTGACAAGTCACACATCCATGATATTGTACTTATTGGCAGTTCTACTCGTATCCCTAAAATTCAGAAGATCTTACAAGATTTCTTCAACGGCAAGGACTTGAATAAGAGCATCAACCCTGACGAAGCCGTCGCGTATGGTGCAGGTATGTTAATTTTCATGAAAAAATACTTTCGGAAAAGATGTTGTGTACGGAAAAGACGTTGTTTTCACTGAATTGTACAATCAGCCACGTAGAGGGCGCGAGTCAACTACTCTCTCACCCTTTCACCTGATGCAAAATCACCTTTTGTGTACAATTGAGAGATTGAATTTTTATGGTCGCATCCTAAATGGACAACAAGAATTTTAACTTGGTCCAATTTTTTTACAGCTATCCAGGCTGCAATTCTCTCTGGAGAGAAATCGGAAGAAGTCTCCGATATTCTACTTATGGACGTGGCTCCTCTGTCCCTTGGTATTGAGACTGCTGGTGGTGTGATGACTGCCTTGATTAAACGTAATACCACTATCCCGACAAAGCAGACCCAGATATTTACAACCTACTCTGACAACCAACCAAGCGTGCTCTTCCAGGTCTATGAAGGAGAACGTGCATTGACAAGAGACAATGTAAGTATCTGATCTACACAACTTGTCTCAATGGTAGTATGACTTTCCAGTGAAGGTGACTGGAAATCGGACACCTAATCAGCATATTATCCATTTTAATCGTAAGCTATACAATAAATTAACCTTGAAATTAATAAACCACTTTGCAAACATGATAATGGTATTGTCTTTTCTTCCACTGTACCACAGTCTCTCTACCTACTGTGCTACAACAAGTATTTTGTGCATGGAAAGGGAAGGGCGAGACATGTTGCCATAAAGTTAATCTGGATATACTTGTAATTCAGGCCAGGGGTCGCTGCTTGTACAACAGGGGATTCAGAATTCATACATATAGTAATAATACCTTGGAATATATTATGCACTGCACTGCAAAATACACGTAATTGTTCAAGTTACACTAATTATCTTAATTTTTATTGAATTCTTTGCTTTCGGAAAATAGTTAAATAATTGCATGTCAGAGAGAGACGTATTTAATATTAATTCTCACAGGGTAACAAGGTCCGACACTGCTAGAAAAATCTGATTTTTAAAGCCTCCTGGAAAGTCCTTTGAACTTGATAATTCCCCATAATATTCAAACACGATTAATCAGTCATGAATTCATAAAATGATATGATGAAGGTACATGAATTGATATCCGGAGACCGTAAAAGTCTTTGAAAATTGCTGAAGTTCCGTCATTTTTGGTGATGTTGGATGTATGAATCCTCTGGATAACTGATCCCTTGACGACCTGCTAATGTAAAATTGATGTTCAAGTTCGCTAGATTACTTTCATTGCGTCGGTTTGTTTGCAATTAAATTTTTATTTCTGACAGAACATTTTGGGAAAATTTGAACTGACTGGTATCGCTCCAGCACCACGTGGTGTACCGCAGATTGAAGCAACGTTTGACGTAGACGCCAACGGTATCCTGAATGTGTCTGCTGTTGACAAGAGCACTAGCAAAGAATATATCACCATCATGAACGACAAAGGCAAGTGTTCTTTGAGCCGTTGTGCAGTCGGCTTTGGTCTAAGCATCTACTCTGATCTGTTAAACTTCTTGTATTTTCTGTCGCAAAAACATATTTCTGATTTTTTTTCTCTCTGTGTCACTTATAGCATGTAGTATGTTTTGATGCAGGCAAAGGACATTGTGTCATGGACGTTATGCAATACTAATGACTTTCAATTACGCTGCTACTGTTTTACAGGACGCCTGTCCAAGGAAGAGATTGAACGCATGGTGCAGGATGCCGAGAAGTATAAGAACGAAGATGAAGCTCATAGGGTGAGAATTTCAGCCAAGAACAATCTGGAGAGCTATTGTTTCAACATGAAGAACACTGTTGAAGATAAGAAGCTGAAAGACAAGATCAGCGATGAAGATGAGACAAAGATAGTTGAAAAATGTCAAGAAGTCATCACTTGGCTAGACAGCAACCAGGTATATGATTTTTTCTAACGTCACGTGATAATCTAAGGTGCACAGTGACAATTCAGAGAGTGCAGTGGCTTACTGAATTAAGGTTCCAAGACAAGAAATTGACTATTTTAAACTAACAATTCTCTAGTGTTTAATAAGCTCAGAACCCCCGTAAATTGTATATTTTCGGAAAGCCTAGATATAGGGGAACATTTTGGTTACCATAGTGTCACCATTGTTTACATAACTATCACGTGACAGGTAATTTGCATAACCTTTCAAAAATCGGTTTTCCCTATGTTTTGTTTCAATGCTTTGAGATATGTGGCTGAAATTTGTGTGAGTGCAAGCTTTTTGAAGGGTCTTCAAAAGTGTGTCTCAGAATTTTTTTAAACCTTCTACAACAGTTTTTATGCCAGAAAAACTTCTAGAGCAGTGAATTTAAGCATAGTTGATTTCTTTAAAATTGTGCTCCAAAAAAACTAAGCAAGATATAAAAAATCTGAGACACACTTTGGAAGAGCGTTGTGACAGCTTGCATTCCAGCAGGTTTGAGTCAGATATTTTGAAGTATTGAGACAAAACATAGGGAAAACCGTTTTTTGAAAGGTTATGCAAATTACCATGTCACGTGATAGTTATGTAAACAATGGTGACACTGTGGTTACCAAAATGTTTCCCTATATCTAGGCTTTCAGAAAATGTATACTTTACGGGGGTTCTGAGCTTATTAACCACTAGAGAATTGTTAGATTAAAAAGGTCAAATTTCTTGTCTTGGAACCTTAACAGGCTTAGAGTTACATGTACCTTATATCAACAGTAATCGATGATATTGCCACTAGACTCGGTTTCCTTACAGTTGCATGAAGTAAAAACATTTATCAAGAGCGCACAGTGTTTGTATGACCTCACGGACAGCTATGGCGAGATGATCGACCAAATTTGTTGTGACATTAATGTCTGGAAAAGACTTTATTAAGGAAATTACGTATATTCAGGACAAGCAAATAACATGCATTTCTGATTCCCTCCCACAGACTGCAGAAAAGGATGAATATGAAGACAGGCTCAAAGAAATTGAAGGCATATGCAAACCCATCATCACTAAGCTATACCAGGCTACAGGTGGCCAGGGTTATGCCTGGCGATTTCAGTGACGCAAACGGAGGTGGCAGTGATGGTCCAACCATTGAAGAAGTTGACTAAAACTTGCAAAATACATCCTCTGATATCCGAGAGATGTCCATTTCCAGCTCACAGTAGTAGTAACTAGTTCAAAGTGAGCCTGATGTAATGATATTGATAAACTATATAACTAGAAATTTACAAAAGGGAATAGGGTTACAGCAATTTTCAGAGACTCAAAGTAGTCAAAGTGTTGAAAATTTCCACATTTGCTTTGTTTTGATTTCACAAAAACAGCAAAAGGTTACCTTGTAATTTCAAGCTTTAATTCCATGAAGTAGCTGTACACAGAAACACAAACTGCAACATTCAATGATGTTGTTGAATTGTTCCCCATACATTCATACTTAAGAATGTTCAGTGGCTGCGAGTTTTGAAAAATGTTTAAGATAGAGACACACGTTAGATGATACTTATTTTAAACTCAGTTTTTCTCAATAAATTTCACTTTTGGACCCTAGGCACATTATAAATTTTCTGTTAGCCCTATATCTCAACATTATGAAAAATATGTTTATTTTCCAAAATCACTGTGCCTGTGTTCATTTCTCTCAAAAATATGCGTTTTTGAATTTTTTTACCTAAAAAACTAGGTGTTCAAGGACTATGGCAACTTGAGATCTTTGAACAGAAAATCAGCAATTGGGTACTCTGGGGAAAAAACAGTGTCCCAGATTTTTCCTACTCCCTTTTCTTTCAGCACAATGAGGTGTTTAAGTAACAACTATGGGTTTTTGAATAAATTACCGGGTTTTGTTTCACTTCAGCAAGAATTTCTCTTGTTCCATAAATATTACCGAAAATCTGAGACACCTTTTTACAGATATGTATTGCTTCTGTGACCTAGTGAAAATCGGACCGATCTGCATGAGAGGCAATGCCAAGAGGATTTGACCGGTTAAGAAGGGCTTGACAACGCGATTTCTGCTTAGTGAAGATTCATTTCGTATTCATGGTAAGCCCTGGCCAGCTGTCAATATCTTTGGGGGCTTTTATCTTTTGGCCTGCTTTGCATATGACGTTGTTGGTCACGACCTGCCAATCACCAAGGTAGTCAATTAAACTATTAATTGACTGTTTACCGACGCAAGTAACACTATCCAGCAGTATCAGTCATATTTTAATTGCGTGGCCTGGGTGGGTACAACTTAGGAACGCGTGTATTTTTTATGTGTACGTTTCACTTGTGGTGTTGTTTGTACCATCATGCGTTTGAAGTCCTCGTTTCATCACCTACAGTATTACCTTCAAGGTGACAGGCTTACTATTAATGTTCAGTATCATGGCACCGAGTTCTGCCCACGGTGAAAACCACCTGTTTTGCCTACTAATTGCTGCCCGTCGCTGCCTGTCCTGAATGTAGCCTATCTATAGCTCTAGTAATCAGTCAATATAGAATACCCCGCGCCTTATACTTTTTATATAAACTTATAAAATCATAGTACGAGCCGCAAAATCAGATAGACGTGTATACCACGGTCCCTCCACAAACCGTGTGTATACGTATGCCTGAGAAGAATTTCTCAGCCATATGTACACACGTCTATAGTGCGCATAGACGCAGAGCGGAATAGACCACAGGCGACTGCGGTCATGACCCAGTGATAAACTACCTAGGCCCTTTACGGCAAGTTGCGGCACCGTATAATACCTTCGTGAACGAAACTTGAAAACATCAGGTCATAAAATATTTTTCCACAACTGCTGATAAAATGCATAACATGAGTCGTTCTTCGCCATCAACCCATTGTTGCTTCGCCTTTACAATCGCAGAGATTTTTAAGAATTGCCTTGTTATTGTAGGAATGCTCTACGATGCATCTTTACTGAATTTTTCAACGACTCTTTGTAGTCTGGTGCCATAACTTTAAGTTTAAATAAGTTTGTAATCGTTGTTAAACCACTCCTTACAAACCTGAATCAGGAAATTCAAAAAAAATTCGACCTGTGTAAAATGTGTCGTTTTGAATGGAAGATTGCTGACAGAGATTACTTATGTTGTCATAGTAGGCCTAATGAAACTGGTTACAAATGGTATTTTGCTTGCCATCGATGATAAGTGTGATGTAGGCTTATTCTTGGTTTTACTTAAACTTTCTGCTGCATTTGATGATAACCATTTCTAGTAGAGACCAGTTTGGTCTTTCTGGTTTTGCACTTAGGTGGTGATCAGCCATTTTTCGCGATCGAAGTCAACGTGTTGTTCTGAATTCTAATCAATCATATCATCATTTCATCCACTTGATGCTGAGGTACTTCAAGGATGAGTATTAGATCCAATTTTCTAATGTTTATATTTCTTCACTCTGAAAATTCGTTGCCAGTCATGGACATAATAGTTTATTGTGCTGATTATTCAACATTGTAAGCTTATGTCTTCCAATGAATGATTTCAAATGTCAGAGTGATTTTGAATCTTAAAAATTGCATTTCGGATGTCAGACTCTTTAAATGATAACGATATTTTTAGTTTCTCCTCGTAAGTAGTATAATAAACGAGGTCAACTGTGATAAATTTTGTTTTATTTAACTACAGGGTAATTCCCCCTTACGCGTTTGCCTATTGTGCATGTGTGGAAGAGGGAATTCCCCACTGAGTTAGATATAGGTCATTCAGCGCTAGCTATGACTCTCTGGGTGATCCCCCTAACAGAACAGTATTCTATTACCGGATGGAAGGGAGATCATTTGCTAGATTCTGTACCGTTCCTTAAGGAGTTCCAGTGCCCGTTCCAGTGCTGATTTTTGTCTTCTGGATGTAAGTATATACTCCCTATCGGAACAGTTTTCTGGTTGTGTGAATTTACTATGTTTTCCTACCCCTATCGGAACGAGATTTTCCCCTACCCTACAGTAACCGTTCCGATCTTGAACACTGTTGCACAATACCCCTATCGGAACGTTTTCAGGCAGGGCCGGTAGGGACTTTCCGGTAGGCTTCGCGGAACGGTTGCTTAGCAGCCTGTGATGTCATGACAGAGGTCTGTCATTCTACAGTTTTTCGGAACGGTTTTCATGAAATTTTCTACAGAATTGTTCTGGTAGGTTTTTTTCTGAACTCGGAGTTCCTATCGGTACGAACTTTCTCACGTGATAGATAAAATTTTAGAAATTTCCTCTGAACTTAAAATGTGTTGGAAGACCATTACTTCAAATAATATGAGACGTTTCAGATGAATAACACTAATATCCAAAGTGTTCACACTTTTATCTTTACGTACAAATGTAGTTCCGGAGTCGTTCTCTACTCTATTCCCACCAACAAAACATTCAATACTCATTTCATTACGATCTTTATCGATACTTATAATAATATCACAAGTTGTTCTGTTGTCCGTTTTCATTGCGTAATATCCAACCAAATCGTCAAACTCGTCTCCCGTAGCTAACTTTACACATCTAATGAGAACTGTACCATGTTGAAGTATTTTCATATTATCAGTCATCTGTTGATTTACTGTCTGTAAAGTTAATTCAGCTGCCTCATCACCGACACTTTTCAGACCCAGTTTCTTTAAAGTTGTGTCCCAAAATAATCTTACTGGAACCCCGCTAGCATTGTATGAGCAATAATTCTCCCCATTATTTATCCACCTTCGCAGTGTATTATCTGAAGACATTATTGTTGAAAGAGGTTTGATCTTGAGGTGAATCGGTATACCAAGAAGTGCAATGTATGGATTCTTAGGAGTAAGCCAACGACGAAAATCTAGCAACTTGTACTTGTTAACATTGCTATCGAAATAAATAACATTTGGAGTTCCTGGCAGTTCAGCAACTCCACCTGCAATTTCACTATCCAATATATCTAAGATGTTACGTGGTACATTATAAGGCATGAATTTCTGACTATCCCCATTCCACGTCAGAGCAAAAGGAGTAGGATCATTTGAAGCGATTGTGGCATCAATTACGGTTTCATCAATGTCTGTAAGCTCGGAAATTCTACAGCATGTTCGTGACTTTGTACCGCGACAGAGGCTAAAACGAAATATTTTTTGCGGTCCTTGTAACGAAGGACGTAATCTTTATTATGATTAGCAGCTATCTTAGTATTATTGTTCACTTTAACGTCACTTAAATCTTCAAGCTCAATCATGGCTTCAGCAATAGGAATGACAGTTCTCGGTGCTGTATTAAATGCAACGGCATTCACAGGAGGAAATATTATCGGACAAAAGCTTTCTGGGAATGGCGACGCTCTGCAAGCAGAGAAAGTCCGACATGATAAGGCATTAGAAAAATTTGAACATGACCGTGCCGTCTGGTCAGAAAAAAGATTACTCCAGGCTGATTGGGAAAGAGAAAATCAAGCAAAGGACGCGCATGCTGCAGCTGAGTTAAGAGATACAGATGCAGAAATCCTGGAAGAAGCAGAAGCGGTGGCCAACTCTACGTCAAGGCCAGCGCAAGCGTTAGCGCAATTCTCAGATTATTATCAGCCCAGTCCTGAGCAAAAGAAATATGAAATGATTTATATTGCTGGTGGATTGGTCGTGGGATGGTTTATGTTCCGATAGGGTTACACTGGTAGGGCGCTACGCTGATAGGGTTAGCTACAATAATTCAATACAAAAGCTAGTTGGCCAGTTATTGAAATTAACTATGTTTCCATCCTGATCTGTTATCCAAATACGAATTGAACTCATGTAATCTGAGCCTTTTCTCAATGGCATGGAAATTGCGCCCCCGTTTTTAAAATCATAGGTGACCTTTTCACTTATTTCTTTTGTATCCTTGACGGGAAGTATTTGTAAACAGTCCGATAATTTTCCCTGTATGTATTCGCCAGAGCCAAATGAAACATAATTTCCAGTAACATCAACGACATCTGAATGAACTATGTATTTAGTAACTGTTAAGAAATCTGCTCGACCTGGACTCATAGTACTTTTTATCACGGGGTTGTCCTCAGGTTTATCTGAAAAGCCGACGACGTTGGCGAAGCTACCTGTGGCATTGAAATAGACTTTAACATTTCTAGCCAGTGTTAGATAAACACGGTTTGTGGGCAGATGTTTTTCGAAATTGATTTTTGACTGCATCCCTATCGCTTTATTGAGGGTATCAATATTGTAGTTACCTGGACGTATTGATTTTGTCGTCTTATTTTTTGGGTCGTTTCCTTCTTGGTATTTTAGTACATTATTCGCCCCCGTATGTTATGCCATGAATTATATAGTCCGCACTCTAGCAGTCGTATTTTCGTAAACTGTGTCATGTCAATGCTAGGGTTAAAATTAACAGTAACCGGTTCGCCTGTTTTGCTTACAATCCAAATGATCATCGTTGTACGTTGTATGTATATATTACTAAGTATAAATGTTCGATGAATATTATTATTATTATTATTATTATTCGACTCTCCATTCCGAAGGTGTCCATTACAAAGTATAAGGTTCTGCAGGAATAATATTTTTCTGTTCAAGGAGATCTTTTGTTGCAACCGCGGCAGCAGTCGCACCGCCTAATTTTGCCAAGCGAGTCAAATTTGGACGACTTGGATCGCCCATATCTATTTTTAGAAATTTGCTAGAGATCATTAGATATCCCATCGTAAGTCCTGCGATTACAATACCATCGTACATTGTGTTTACAACTGTTTTAGTATCCATGATTGCTGACAAGTATATAAAATAGAAAAATAAAATAATTATGGAGTTAATCCATCTCATACAATGTAGAGGAGCTGGGTTCCCCTATCGGAACGGTTCTGGAGGGAGCCGCTACGGGCTCTGTTTTTTTCGCTTTCTGATTTTGCTCATCTTTCCGAACGGGACAAATATGCCGAGCACGCCCCCAATATAGTCCTAATGCAGTCAATGAAACTCCCACAATTCCTAAAACAAGATAACATTTATTATACCAGCTATCGCGTGAGCCATCACACTGTTCTTTTGTCGTAGGCGGTAGACCTATATAGTTTGCTTCAGTTGCTATCGCGGAGCTATCATTAATCATTGCTTTTCGTTTCCTCTCCTTGTTTTGCCTGTTCCATTCCGCTAATCTCTTCCCGGCTTCCACTCTCCCTGGATGCTTCGTCGGTAATGTAATTTTCTCTATATTGCGCTGCGGCTCCGTTCGGTAGGGTTCCGAATGGTAGGAGGTGTCGGTGTCGGTGACGGAGTCGGCGGGGCCCCTGGCGGAGCCGTTTGCTGAGTCGGTGCTTGCGAAGTTGAATCCATTTATTTCAGGTATTATATTAAGCCCGATTTTTTTAAAATTTAAATGTTTACCTGTAATTAAACCGGTGGAAACTAGAGCAAGTATGGGCCCCCATGTGTAGGCTATCCGTCCTGATAATCGTTTTATTTCACTGTTTAGAATAAAATCCTTTTTAAGATCAGTGGCATAGTTATCTCGGTCATCGATTGGAACTACCTGACTTATTGCACGGGCTCCTAGATCTATGAAACTTTGAGTGATATTATCACTTATAAGAGAACTGTATTTCGCTTCATACATTTTGAAGGCTTTAATTACCGTCTCATCCCCCCATTTTTCCACGTCCGCAACTGAAATCTCCTTGCCAAAAAATAACTTGCTTTGACCACTTGCGATGACACAGAGTATTTTTTCACGCTTCGTCTCCATTATGGATCGAGCGTCCGAAGGCACTGAAGGTAGTGCTGCTGTCGTATTTGCCGCTGCCGATGTCTTTATTAAATTCTCCATTGATTTTAGTATGTTATCTATTCTTAGTAAAAAATAAAAAATTCGTTTAAACCTGTATCCGAAATATAGTATTAACATGGTTTGGAATATGACGAGAAAATATAGAAAATTCTCCTCCATTAAAATCTATCTGTATATAGAAACACGAATAATGAGTACAGATGCATTCCCAGTTGCTTTTCAATTGAATAAGACGAGCATACCGACAGTACAGCATGCTGATATTCCTTCCAAACCGAATGGGGGAGTAAAACCTATTCTCATGGACTTAGAAATATATGTAACGCCGACAGATAAATTTACTTTTCATCCACGGGATGTGTTCAAAGATAACGTAATCACTCATCGATCAGCTAAAGAAAGTAATGTCTGGCTGGGCGGCCCGCACATGAAATATTGGGACCAGCAATTAAATTTCGCTGTATGGTGCAGCACGACTGGTTGTGGTATATCATTCGCCCATCTCTTCGGTTCCGAAGGGAAATTTCCGCCACAAATACGATCATTCTGTCGTTTCCATGTATATTTTACAATACGTAGGATCCTTCATGAAATGGGCGTTGCACTTCCAGACGATACCCCCACCTTCAAAGCCGGCGACAATCCATACAATCTCGTCCAATATGAACTTCTATGTACAGAATTTGAAATATAAGCCCAACGAAGTCCGACTTTCGTTATCGAAAAGGTCAAAACTCAGGTCTTGGTTATGGATATGAATATTACACTAATCGTGGGCCTGTTCGACAGCCAAAAGCAATATACAATGGTCATGACTTTTTCCTCTCCGCCGACGGAGGCGTTTTCTATACACATACAATTTTTGGAAAGAAAAAAACATGTACTGCCCGCCAAAGACCGGCCCCACTATTATTTCTTTAGAAATGATGGATCGGAGGGACAATACAATAGTTTCATTCCTCTGAAGGGAGACTCGGACTAACAAAGGCCGGTCTCGCCCGCCTCAATGAAAGCCTTGAAGCCTACGTATATTGCATACTCGGTGCACAAGCAAATATTCGCAGTACCATTGTGGGTGATACTGGCAGTGCAGAGCAAGTAAGAAAAGAATTCGGCATTCTCCTCGAAGATGAAATTCGTAATACCGACAAAGTAATCAGTCATAGGCGATATCAAGACACAATAATGAATACTGGTGTCAAACTTGATATTGCAATTTCGCCCAATTTACTTCTCTTGCCATCTGAAATGGTCATTCTTTTGGGCAAGGCGATCTCAGGTTATAATAATGAATTGCAATACGCAACTGAATCTATGGTCTTCGGGGTGAATGGTGATATAAACACGGAAGTTCGAGAAAGTGCTGTACATGAGATGGAAGGGGAAGAGGATCCCGTGAAGTGGCAGGACGAGCGTAAGCCGGAGGGTCACCTTCGGAACGGAAGGCAGCAGCCGTGACCGGCGCAGACCCTATTCACGAATACGGCAAAATTGGTTTGTTATCTTTAGCCATATTCATTACATTTATGTACAGTATATAGATCCGATGTATGCGACCCCACCATTCAACATGATTGTAACTGGACCGACAAATTCTGGCAAAACAGAATATGTGATGGATCTCCTCACCGGCCCGTACTTAAGGAAATTTGAATATATAGTTTTCATTTGTCCGACATTCATGAATAATAAAACATATAACAAAAGATTCATTTTCACCGATGACCACGTGTTTGTGTTTCCGGTCGGACTCGATGCTGTGGATGTTACACTAGCCTTAGTACATAAAGAATGGGCCGGCACGAACACTTTAATAATCCTCGACGACTGCGCCTCGTCCAAAGATATGAAGAAGCGCAGTGACGTTTTAGTCAAACTTGGTTTCAGCGCAAGACACGACGGATTATCTGTCTGGGTTCTGACTCAACAATATACTAGTATTAGTAAACCATTTAGGGAAAACATACAGATGTTAGTACTATTTTACACACCCAGCAAGACAGATAACAAGACTATTATAAAAGAATATGGAATGGAGGTGTCAGAACGGGAGGTCACTTCCCTAATCAAGCAATTGAAAAATACACCATTCAGTAAACTAGTATTTCATTTACGGCATCCGTACGACATTCAATTTTTCGTTTAATATAGCTAATCATGGAAGGCTCTACCGATAGGAACACCGAAGGTTCTACCGAAGGTACTCTTAGAGAATTATATTACAACCCGAAAACTGGTTTTGGAGGTGTACAAAAATTATATGATGCAGCACGCTCCAGCGGGCTAAAAATTACTAAGAAAGAGGTACAGGACTGGTTAAAAACTCAGCTAACTTATAATCTACATAAACCGGTACCTCGTACTCGTGGCGGCCAGCGCGTTTTCGTAACATCGATAGACTCACAGTGGCAAGCGGATCTCGTGGAATTCCCTTCACCATTCGCAAAAGAGAATCATAACATTCGATACATGCTAACAGTAATCGATGTGCTCAGCAAATATGCATGGGCCAGGCCGATACAGTCAAAAACGGCTGATGATACGTTGCAGGCGCTACAAGACATAATTAAGAAATCCGGGAGGCAACCCGACAAACTTCAGACAGATGAGGGGCAGGAATTTACTAACCGAAAAATGCAGAAATGGTTGGAGGAGGCGGGAATTCACTGGTTTCACACCTACAGTGACAAAAAAGCTAGCGTCGTGGAACGTTTTAATCGGACCCTCAAGACGATGATGTGGAAATACTTCACATACAGACAGACACGAGAATGGCTCCCCATTCTACCAGAACTTCTCGAGAATTACAATAACACCGTACACGGAAGTATCAAAATGAAACCCGTCGATGTAACAGAGGACAACGATTGGCAGGCATTTTATACACTTTACCCTGAGTTGGCAGCCATGGGAGCTAACCCTGAATTCAAGCCGGGAGAACAGGTCCGAATTACAAAATACAAGACCACTTTCAAGAAAGGATATTTACCAAATTGGACAGAGGAGATTTTCGTGGTTTCAAAAGTGGTGTACGCGGCTGGACTGGGTACTCCGCCAGTTTACAAAATAAAAGATCTGAATGGAGAGGAAATACTCGGCACTTTCTATTCTGATGAACTTCAGAGCGCCCTTTCGGAACGCGCCGACGAGCTGTACAGAGTAGAACGAATTTTGAAGACGAAAAAAATTAGAGGAAAGAAATATTATCTGATAAAATGGCGCGGTTATCCGGAAAGTTTCAATAGTTGGGAGCCAGAGGAAAATGTTATTAGAACTTCGTAAGTTCCTGTGCTGGTACTTGTCAAGTACTAACGTAAGTACTAACGCAAGTAATTACGAAAGTTATTCAATAAGTACCATGGAAGAAGTCTTAATTTCTTGAAAGCCGAAAGTGTCAGTTTACCACCCCGCTTCCAACCACCTGGCCAAGTATTTATCATGTACTGTCGTAAGTAATGTTCACTTATTGCATCTTTTTCGGCTGTATGTGGATGAGGTGGTACCTCGGTTCCTGAACATATTAAGTTTGCAAGATCTTCAAAGCGACTTCTCATGTTGCCACGGTCCGTTCTTTCGAGCCCCCCCTTTTTCAGCTTTATCGATAAGTTCTGGCTGAAGTATAATGTACACAACTGACATGAGCCATAGACAAGTAACTTCAAAGCCCCTTACGGAATCGTAAGGTTTCATCATATCAAGTGCCTGTAAATCAAACTGGGCATTATAAGCATGCACTGTTTCACAAGCATTAAGAAGTTTGTGTATGTTCTTGAGTGAGACTCGGGGTTGTTGTAGTTGTTCTTGGCTAGGTGGGTAGTACGCTTTTTCAAGTTCCTCCTTGCCGAAACCGTCTATTAAAAATCCCTGGCTGCCGCCGCTCCATGCAATTCCAAAGTCAAAAGCTCGTGGAGATTCTACTGACCCGACTGTCTCTGTATCAATTGTTGGATTAAGTATATTCTTGAGAAGGGCAGGCGTAAGAGATTGATGAATTACCAAACATGGAAGTCTGTAGTCATTACAAATTTCTAAGAAAGTCTGTTTGAACTTATCATGAATCTCTTCTAGTTCTTTTAAGGCGGCTATTTCATATTGTCTGGCTCGAGTCAACACATTCCGCCTGCAATAATCCCAAGGCATATCTTTGAATATGATAATGAAACTGTGTAAATGATCAAATGCTCTAGAAACAATCTTTTTTTCTTCCGCTGCCACGGAAACGCCCAGGATTCTAGAAAAAGTTAGATGTTGAATTATGGAAGAGTCACAAATAATGTAGCGTTCCGAAGGGGCTTTCCCAGCCTGACATTGTAAACTAAGAGTATGTTCTATAAACTGGTTCTGAAAATCGGCAATCGAAACTTTCCCATTATAAAAGTCGGCAATGTTGCTAGAAAAACTAGTGTCAAATTCTGGTACGTGAGTCACCTCCGGCCCCTCCGCCAAATTTACTGCATCGTAACTCTTACCACTTCCAGTTGGTCCATTTATGAATATGTATGACATTTTGGGATACTATATCATAGAAAAAAAATTTTTAAAATTATTTTTCGTAAAGATATATTACGATAAGACAATGGCAATCCTTTCTATTTCAGATGCAATAAAAATACTTGAAACCGGAGAAATTCGAATCAGTGACGGCAAACTCATATTTGATGAATCTTTGGTAGATCCTTTCATATACGTAGACAGTGAGCTAGAAGTAGTTTTCAACATCGGACCTAAATATGGTTCTAAAGATCCAGCTACATGCGATGAAATGTGTGTCCGTTGGCTAACGAGTCTTCAAAAGTTTACCGATTTAATAGTATTTCGTGCCTTAGGTGAAAGTTTCGATGCAAGCACTGCTAAAGTTATGCTGCAAGCCTGGCCGCTCACTCCAAGAATCCTATCGGATTTTACAATCCATCTAAAGTTTATCAGAAGCGAGGGAGCGGGGCGCAGATAAAGTATTTTAAATTTCGGTTTAAAAGAGGGGCCGATTTTGCTACATGTATTGATATGGTTCAAGATATTGACTGCGTTTTAAAGCAGTAAGCCCATTGCCAGTCCGAGAAAATCCTGCTATTGTACCTCGTAATATCCGAAAAGGTAGTAAGATAGAATTCTTAGCATTTAAACCGCGCTTAAATAAGCGTGCTCCTTTCTTTCACTGTTGAGAGGTTATTTTGTGCCGCGGCTAATAAACCAGAAATTCAAGATGCGGAAGAACTAGTCGACTTAGAAAGATTAGGTGAGATATATAAACAAATAAATGCTGCCAAAAATATTATAGTGGATTTTGATGACCTATCATAGAATAATTATTTTTTCTTTTTAAAAAATTTTAGGATAGTATATATCATAAACATTGTTATGGCACATCGATTACGTACAGCATTCAAGGGAGCAGTTTTACGAAAAGAATTTCCTGAAGTCAAGCGAGTCGAGGATATCGGGGAGCTGGTGGATATTGAAGGTATGGCCAAAGAAAGAAAGATGTACTCTGTTTATGCAGAAATGGAAGTCAAATTTTCGGATCCGAAAAACGGTAATACACAAAATCGTACATTGCCTGTTAAATTAAAAGATACATACACAAAAGATGTAGGAGGGGCGGAATCGGATGCGAAACAACAATTAATAGAACGCTACGACCATATGCTTGATACAATTGAAGCTGTTGAGGGTTCTGGTCTCGTTCTCGAGGAGATACTTAATTTTGAAGTAATTCTAGTAGAAGTTTTACTCGGGGCCGGCCCGGGGGCTGGCGCAGTCCAACTGCCTGAATGGTTAAAAAATAAGCATTGTGTGAGCGATCTTATTCTACCTTCTGGCGGCGAGAATTGTTTTCAGTATGCCGTCGTTTCAAGTTTAAAGTTGGGCGACCCCGCGTTTCGCAAAAAGAAATGTGGTCAGGTAAGGAGAAAATGGAATACGTACACTCCATTTATGGTCGATTACTCTTTTGATGGAATACCATTTCCTACGCCCGCCGATAAGACTGTATTCAAGCGCTTCGAGCAGCAAAATCCGGGCACCAAACTTCAAGTATTTCAGATCTACGAAAATGATCCCCCGTCCGACATAACTGTGTTATATAGTGGTTCCGAAGGTCCTAGCGGAACGGATCAAATAGCAAATATCTTACTGATAGTTGGTGAAGATGGCAGCCACTTCGTACCAATTACTTTGTTAAATCGCCTTCTTAATTCTCGTAATAATCGAAAGAATGAGCGCAGACAGAAGTGTATTTGTATGGTTTGTAAGCGAGGTTTTGCGTCAACAGAAGAATTAGAAATACATCAGGTATACTGTGGAACAGACACTGCTCAGCCAGTTTTTCCTAAGGAAGTATGTCAATTTGAAGGACATAAGAAGAAGGTGCCCTGTCCCTACGTTGTGTATGCAGATACTGAGGCAATTATTGAGAAGGGCACTGGCCGACACATTCCAATTTGTATTTCGTATGTTATGGTGGAACGATGGGGACTGGACAGTAAGCCGAAAGTTTATGGTTACAGAACATTCACGGGCCTCTCCTGTGTTACAGAATTTCTAAAGGATATGAAGAAAACGGCTGAGAATTATTCGAAATCATATTATTGGAAAATAAAACCGATGAAAGATCCTTCTAATTACAACGATCCAGTCTGTATTGCATGTGAGGCGCCCGCCGGATATCGAGTAGTGAAGGACGGAACGACTTTTTATTGTGAGGGATGCCGCCCGTCGAGAACCATTCCTATCTACTTTCACAACCTCAAGGGATACGATGGTTCTTTTATTTTGAATAAGTTACATGAAATCGGGGACCCTTCGGAACCAGAGCCAAATATCATAGCTAAGACGGGTAATGGTGGAATTATGTGTCTTATGAAAACATTTATTTTTAGTGCCTCAATTGTTGTTGGTGGAGAGTGGCCGAATAAGAAGAGGGAGATAAAGAAACGTTTCTTTTCTATAAAGTTTATGGACAGTGCTCAGTTGATGTCTGGGTCGCTCGCGAAGTTGGCAAAGACTGTGCCAGAGGATGGATGGACGGCAGTACCACTTTCGTACCCGGACATTCAGCGGGCGAAAGGTTTCTTCCCCTACGAATATTTAGACTCGGTTGACAGACTAGAAGAGGGGGAGCTCCCGGAGAGACACAAATTTTATAGCAAATTAACGGAAGAGGGGATTTCGGAGTCCGATTATGAACATGCATTGCGAGTATGGGGTGAAGTTGGATGTAAGACGATTCGTGATTATATGGAATTCTATTGTGAGACAGACGTTCTCCTTCTTGCGAATATATTCGAAAATTTCCGTGACACATGTTTAGAAGCATATAAGTTAGATCCAGCTCACTATATGTCAGCGCCCGGCTTGACATGGGATGCTATGTTACTTTACACAGGTAATAAATTTAAACTCATTCAAGATGCTGAGCAGATGAATTTCATTCAGAGGGGAATTAGAGGTGGTATCAGCCAGTGTAATATTCATTATTTACAGACAAATCATCCGGCTTATGCAACAGACGAGCCTGGCGGAGCTGGCGGGAATTATGATCCGGAGAAGCCGTTAACCGAAATAAAATATCTCGATGCTAATAATCTTTATGGCTGGGCAATGAGTCAGGCAATGCCAGTGGGAGGACTTCATTGGATGACGATGGAAGAGTGGTTAGAATGGGAAGGCGGAGTAGGCTCCGGGGGGTGGGGACCCGGTGCCACCTTTCCGCCAAGTTTTCTAGAAGTAGACTTAGAATATCCGACTGAATTGTGTACAGAACATTCCGATCTACCACTCGCGCCACATCACCATGAATTTCCGAGGCAGGGCAGTCGACTGATTACAAGTCTTATGGACAGAGAGAGATACGTCTTACACTACAAGTTGCTTGAATTCTATCTTCGGATGGGAATGCGACTGAAAAAGGTGTATCGGGCGCTTGCCTTCGAAGAGGCGCCGTGTCTCGCGAAATATATTGCCTTTAACACTGAAATGAGGACAAAGGGAAAGACAGATTTTGAAAAGAATTTCTATAAGCTTATGAATAATGCAATGTTCGGCAAGACAATAGAAGACGTTCGAAAGTACAGAGACTTTAAATTTGTTCCGGACCGCGGTTCCGATAGTGGTCGTAAAAAGATTCAGAAGTATAATCCAAAGATGAAACATATAACTTTCATAACTTCCGAAGAGGATGGTGATTCCTGCGACAGTGTTCTCCTGGAACTGAAAAGGGATAAATATGAATATAAAAAGCCAGTTTTCATTGGCGCGGCAGTGCTTGAACTTTCTAAGCTGCTTATGTATGAGACGCATTACAATTACTTTCGAAAGCAGTTCCCTGGAATACGATTAGCCTACATGGATACTGACAGTTTTGTTTACAGTGTGCCTCTTCCTTCCCCAGACGTAACTTTCAATGATATAGTCCGAGAAGATGTGGAAAAGAATGGTAATGAGTCTATATATGATACTAGTGGGATGAGCGGCCCCGATTTTCCAAAGATTAATAAAAAGGTGATAGGTAAATTTAAAGATGAGTTGAATGGAGTACCTATTCTTGATTTTGTCGGCATACGCTCGAAAGTGTATGCTTTTCGGACTCCAACTTCCGAGACGAAAAAAAATAAAGGGATAAAAGATGTTTGTGTTAGAAAACATTTGAACTTTGAAGATTATAAGGATCTGTTTGAAACTGGGAAGGAACCCGAGCGGGCACAATTTGTACAGTTTGTACGGAAAAAACCTGGAGAAATCCGTAGTGAAAAGCGTAGTAAAATAATGATGGCGCCAAATGATATCAAACGTGTGCAGTTATACGATCCAGACACAAAAGAATGGCTGGCAGAAACTAGGCCGATAGGGTGGACCTACGGTTACGGTTCCCCTTCGGAACGCTAACGGAGTTAACTTTCATATCCATTTAATCCATAATGTCGCATGTAACGCTCTAGAGGCGGACTAAATCCTTCTTGTTTTTGTATTTCTAGTGCCTGCTTGAAAATGTCCTGAATAAGGTCTGAGGCGGGGTCTGTTGTTGCGCCTTTTTCTTGTATTTGTGTAAGCAGCTGTTTATATTGAACGTAATAATGTTTATATTTCTCTCGCCTCTTTGATACTCCTGTTTTTCCCTGTATTACATCAATAATAACACCTGGTATAGGAGTTAAAGCTAAAAGAACTGGTACTGCCGGAATTGCTGCTATGACAGCTGAACTTACAAGAATTCCCTTAGTCACATTAAGAGCCATATCAATTTGACCCATTAATTTATAACTGCGGCGATATGCGGCGCTAGTTCTTTCGATATAGTCGGCCAATTGTTCAACGCTTTCAACAACTGAGACGTGCATTTTAATTTTTACTGTATATGTAAGGGATGATAAAAAATAATTGTAGTAATATAGAAAGACAATATGGCAGAAGGAGGAGAAGATATACCACTCCAGGATTTCGATGATGCAAATTTGAATGATGATGATGATGCTACTGCTGAAACAACTTTTTCCTATGATGATGCAAACCCCGACCCTTTAGTGTATAGCCAATGGTGGATCGTTTGATTGGACAGAGAGTAGAAATTACAAAAGATATGGCTGAACAACTCTTAGACAAATATAATATTTCTAATCCTGATGCACGACACGAATTGATTTTAAATGGTAAGATTAAAGGTGGTGAACTGTATTATAAAGAAATCAGAGTTACAACAGATAAAGGAAGTAGATTTTTAGAGAAATCCACATTAAAAAAGAGGAAAGGAGGTTCTGAATTTAAAATAAAGTATACGCATGGAGTGGAGTCGATCACTCTAGCGCAGAGCCCGAATATGTGAGTCGTACATTGTATTCTGAAGATGTGAAAAACGATAAAATACCGGCTGAGAAGATGACGCCAGAAGACATGGGTATATACAAAGATGAACTGACATTCTTACGGCAAGATGCTTCTGGTAATGCACACAAAATACAAGCTTTTGAAAATAAAATCGATGAATGGAACAATCTAAACCCTGAATATAGAGCTATTAATGATGAATTAAGGATTGCGAATATGCGTCTTGACGATCTTAACAATGAAAAAAAGAAAATAACGCTAGAGAAAAAAGAAGTTGAAAAACAGTTAAAGGATCCTGAAACGAGCACCCAAGGAAAAGAAAAAGCTAAGAAACTACTAGATGAACTTATAACAAGAGAAGCTAAAGTTGTTGATCGAATTGAATATGAACATGGTAATATTAGCGGGGCACGTGAAAGTCTGGCTACTACTAGGTCTCTTCGTGATGTAATTTCCGATCCAGAATTATCACTCAGGCTGAAGCTGACTGAGTTATTTAAACGAAATGGTATTACAATCGCTGCATTACTTACTGCCCTTGGAATGACAATATCAACAATTGCCCTGGCTGTGACTAAAGGAGGAGGAGGAGCAGGAACTGGCGGCTCTGGGTCAAACAATGGTTCAGGTCCACCCAAAGTATATACAAAAGCGAAAGAAATTGTAAAGCAATGGCGAATGTTTAAAAACCTTGGCCGCAAAAAGTGCAGCTGCAATACCAGGTTTAATCGGCTCCCTTGTTAGTTTTCTATTAAAGACAGCAGGATCGGTTGTCGGATTTGTTGGAGAACAGCTATGGATATTTTTAACTGGTTTAACATTAGTCATAATAAATAAAATTATGTATTAATATATGGTCAAGCATGTTTGGTGAAAAGAATATTGCAAAGTTTCTTTCTAAAAATAAAGACCTATTTGGTTTCTCTGTCGAATTGGAATGGTGCAAACTCCGACGAGTAAATCGACATATACTTCAAGCAAATCCAGGTGTCCGACTCAAAGATGATAATCTATATCATAACATATTAGCTTTCGTGAAGGAATGTCAAAAGACTAACTTCTTTAAGCGACTAGAATTCATAAACGTCTTTCAGGAGATTGACAATGATGAAATGGAAGTCCAACATTTACAAGAATATTGGGTTCTTCGACTGATTCGCGACACAGGTAATCGATTTATCTTTCAATCAGACGGAAATATTTATGTAAAGATGTGATTTATTTTTTCTTTTTAACTGTAATTTTTTCTTCTTCACTACTATATACATTACACGAAAATGGGGTACGATAGATCATTATTACCGGAATTCACCAACCGAATACCGAAGGGAACGAAGTCAGAAAGAACTCATCATGTGATTGCCCATAATCCAAGTGAGGCAGATCCAGGCCAGACACTTATCATACGATGTCCAAAGTTAGAAAGCGGAGTAGTCCTAGTTCCAGATACTTTCGACCTGGTTTTTGATCTCGAAGTAATGGGACATGAAGATAACCGAGTGGTTCAAAATGTTGCAAAAAATTTGGTGGAGCGTATGGTTCTCACATTTCAGGGGCAGGCACTTTTCAGGCACTTTTCAATTTGAATAAATATAACCTTATTGAATGTTATCGTGATCTCTTCAAACATAAAAAGGAGAGAACGAACATGACACTGTACGGAATTCAGAACGAAAATCTAAGAAAATTGAGAAGTGGCGTGGCCAATGCAGATCACACCGTCGTGGATGATAATTTACTTTTTGACACATATAAAACAAAATATGCTATTCATCTGAATCATCCCCTCATAACAGGCCATGGGGTTGCATATCCAAAAGAGTTAGGGAGTCATATCGAATGGGAAATTACGTTGGCACCCGCCTCCCAATTACTTGTCAGTAATAATGTTGTTACACCCAATTATAAATTAAAAAACATTCAAATGGAATACGAAACAATTTCTGATTCCGCACTCGCGAGGTCAACTGCTGGTTATTACAACGGCGGGAAAAGTTACCTTTACGAGCATATACATTATTTTAGAACAATCCCATTCAAAGAATCAACCACGGTTATCAATGAAAATATAAATGTACCACGACGTAGCATTAGAGGTATCTTAATACTCTTCACTAAAAAACAGAATCAGTCAGAACTTAATAGTGAACTTTTCTTTAATCCATCCATTGAATCTGTGTCTGTAATGATTGAGGGTATTGCAAATAAAATATACGCTCAGAAGATGATACCAAGACAATTTTGGACAGAAACACGATGGTATTTTGCTGAAGATAAAGATTGGTGTGAAATTGATATAGATGAAGTCGATTATTTGAAGAATAAATTCTGTCTGTTTATTGATCTGCGTAGCTTTAAAGATATTGAGTTTCATGGAAATGGTCTTAGAGTAATGAACACAAAAGATGGAATACAGCTTGAAATCTTGAAGAAAGATACTTCAGTGAAAAGTGTCGACTCTCGCGATGATAATAGAATCGAAGGTCGGGATGATAATATATTTGCTCATGTTTATGTTATTAGTGATGCTCAGGTCTCTGTTGAAAATAGTAGATTAAAGTCTATACTATTTTAGTTAACTCTCGAGTTCAGAAAAAAATTCCACAGAAAATTTTCATGAAAACTGTAGAATGACAGACCTCTGTCATGACATCAATGGCTGCTAAGCAACCGTTCCGCGAAGCCTACCGGAAAGTCCCTACCGGCCCTGCCTGAAAACGTTCCGATAGGGGTATTGTGCAACAGTGTTCAAGATCGGAACGGTTACTGTAGGGTAGGGGAAAATCTCGTTCCGATAGGCGTAGGAAAAACATAGTAAATTCACACAACCAGAAAACGAGTATATACTTACATCCAGAAGACGAGAATCAGCACTGAAACGGGCACTGGAACTCCTTAAGGAACGGTACAGAGCTGCAGCCAGAATCTATTGAGCAAATGATCTCCCTTCCATCCGATAATATAATACTGTTCTGTTAGGGGGATTACCCAGTGAGTCATAGCTAGTGCTGAATGACCTATATCTAACTCAGTGGGGAATTCCCTCTTCCACGCATGCACAATAGGCAAACGCGTAAGGGGGAATTACCCTGTAGTTAAATAAAACAAAATTTATCACAGTTGACCTCGTTTATTATACTACTCTCGTATAACCTGTCAGATAAAGATATTTCAGAAACTTGTGTTTTGGATGCTAAAATTATTTTTTGCTATCATGCTATTAAAGCCTTGGCGCGATCCTTGACTCTTGTTACCACGTTGGAGAGATCTGCTGTACAGTAACCTTTCATCTAGGACGTCACAATTTGTCCGTGCTTTTAAAGTTTTGTCAAATCTCGCATCGATTAATGTCACTCTCCGTTGCAGGAACTTTTGATTTTTTATTCAGATTCAACGTGTTCAAAACATATAGCTGCACGATTGTGACTCATTCAAAAATAACTCTTTATCTCCATTCTGTACAAGTTGCATTGGTTGCCAATGACACAGCACATTGTTTTTAAGATAAGATGTTAGTGCTGACTTTTAAGGTAACACGAATATTCAGCCTCTCAAACTTCTACAATTCTTTTCTGATGTACCACTCGTGGGGGTTCATTTTAAAGCTCTGGTGTGAAAAAAAACTTACCTACTTAGTTTTCAAAAAAAGAAAATTTTATTTTTCTCCCCCGAGTTAACACGGAGAAAGCGGCTATTTTGAATTTTGAACATCGGTGAACCTTGGGTTTTTGTTTCTCTACAACCATAATTTGCACGGTGACACCCCCCCCCCCCGATTTTTATTGTTAATTTGGTAAGAGAATGGTCGAAAGTTTCATTAAGGTAAGTATGAGCAAAAGTTTGAGTCTTTAACTTTCGAGGCTCATACTTCATTCAGTGCATTCATGGGTTTGCTCCCAGTTATCTTTCAAATATGATCTCACTTTATGTTCCTGGTCTAGTCGTAACTTGAGGTCAGTTGATCAGTTAAGGTAGTACGCTATCTTTCTATATAGGAGAGCGCCCTCTTTTGTCCAGAAGATGTACATGTTCCTTTTAGACTACCTAACCTGGTGAGCGTGAATAACAGGACAAAATGGCAAAAAATCATGCTAGTGACCTCATAATATTTCTTTCAGAAGTTTTTATGAATCAAAACAACCCAAATTATATTTTTGCACAGAAAAATCGACAGTTATTTTTATTTTGAAAGATCAGTAGAGAATAATTAACAATTATAGCTCCAACATAAATCAGTAAGCTAGAGGGTCAAATCTCAGGTCTAACAAAATTCACCTTTTTTCGTCACTTTTTGCTGTTTAGTAAGAAAATTTGCGTGGTGACCCCAACTTTTTTTGCTTCCAAATCAAAGAACACTGTCTGTTTAATAGATATTGCTGTACTTTTTAACATTTTGAAAATTATTTTATGCATTTATATAAAGTTCATATTTTTAAAAAAGACTAATTTTACAGTTAAATGATAAATTTAGGGTCTAATATTTAATTTTTAAGACAAGACATCACAAATTTTAGTTGATTGTCCTAATTCAGCTGTCCTGGCAATGCAAAAATGTGGTATGCACATTTGGATCTGTTAATCGTTTGCGATAAAATAAAGATTCTGCTGGTAAGTGCAAATTTTGCAAAATAGGAGATTTAGTGGTTTTCTGTCAATTTTGGCATGTGTCTTTTCAAAAATTTTGCATGGGTACCCCATATTTTTTCATATCTTTGCAATTTACACATAAAGATTATTTCAGAAAAGTCAACTTCAAGAATGTCCCAACATTTTTTGGAATGGTAGCGTACCTCCTTAAGACTTTGTTCGATGGCTCGCGCAAAATGAAATATGGAGATTGGTCGTTTAGTGTAGCGGCTTCCGTACTCACAAACATCCTTTCATCTTCCGCGTTCTCCTAGCCTGTCAACTTTCAAAACCAATGTAAGAACTTTCTTCTTTAGATCTGCTTTTTAGCCCCAGCTTTTGATGTTTGCGGTTTGTTTCATCAAATTTTGTGATTTGTAAATTTTAGTCAGCGTCCTTGATCACATTACCGTGGATATTGACGCTTTATAAATTATCATTGTCATTGCTGTGAAGTTCTTCTTGATATATCCGTTCAGTCTCGATATGCACTCACAGAGTTAGCTGTAAGCTTAGGCCCTATAGGCCTACCAAGTTTCCGATAGTCGCACCGCTTATTTGGACATCACGAGAAATTCTGAGAAAAAATTCATTTCCGGTCGGAAACACTCATGAATACCGTACAACTGCACAATGATCATTTTTTGTTCTGTGTCTATAAATTTAGTGACTTACTACTTATCGAACTACGCTCCATGTCAGAATCGTAACTACGGAAAGCGAAGCGCCTATAGTCGCCAACATCGGGAGAGTGTAGACCACTATCCGGTTGTAAATTTTCGGTATAAATTTGCTAACCAGTTGTAATCCATACAAGTAAGTATTATTAAACATAAACGGTAAAAGAAAACTCTGAGAAATTCAATGCGTAACTGTTGAGCGAGAGAACTTCTGTGTGATTGTCGTGGGTTGTGTGTATTGTTTACGGTAGTCACGTAAGTGAGCGCCTGTTGATGCCCACTTGACCTTTGCCCCACCCCACAATGCACCGCGCCTCTGAGATTCCTGATTTTTTTCCAGAAAATCCCCATAGTTTAAGCTATAAAAACCCTCGGAAATAAACCTCGATCTTTTATTCAAATGTTACAAAACAGTGCGAAGCTGTGAAAGATATCAGGATTTGATTTCATTCATATGTTCTCGTCTCACGTCTGCATATGGCTTCCTTCGCATGGCTTCCAGTCACACATAGCCGGAGGATGAAATGTGCTGTGTCGAGCGAGCTTAGAGGATATACTGTGCAGTTATTGTGATTTTGCATATTCTAAAAAATGATTCAGGCTACACAGTGAAAATCCATTTCTGTTTTTTGATGACTGGTGGAAATGTGGGCTTATATAGCACAGTGGCAGTAAAGACATTGCATGCATGATAATTAAGGGACTGGTCAGTTTCTTCGGCCTAGGGGGCGGGGGGCCGGTGGATTCATGGGGGTCACCCTGTTTTTGATTTGGTGATAGGGGTCACCATGTTTTTGAAATGCCAAATAGGGGTCAGTGTGTTTTTGGATTTTGACACGGCCTATAATTGCGTAAAATGCATCACGTCAGCCACAAATTTCATATACATACATTCCAGCTTTTGGCCATACAAATTTTGACGTGGGCACTATACGGTCTAGGCCCCGAGAACCGTATAGTGCCCACGTCTATGAATATTCGGCGTGAACGAGGGCGATAAAACTACAAAGAATGTTTCAGATAAGGCTGACAGGAACGCAAACAAATTATCCCAAATTCTACACTAGGCTCTTCTAAGTATTTCTCTGCACTCCCACTTAGTCAGTGCACAACGACTGCATTTTCGGTAGTTCAGAACGGCGACACCAAATGATGTTTCCATTGTCCAATGAGTTGAAATGGATACTAGCGAACTATTAAAAGTGCATGTCATGTTGTAAAATAACAAAGTCACCATTTTTGGTTGAAAATGAAAAGAAATGCGTTGCGACACACGATAATTTCGAGTATTTAAGCCCCACAGTCCCTCAAACAACGGCCATAAGCTTACATGAACGCGCTCGCGTATGTCCGTACGCTCTAAGCTGACATTGTATGGTATGCATTACACGTCAGCGACGAGTGCTACGCTTGCGATCATGTCGATCGGTACGGCGGTATGACATGTATCAATGGTCCAGTTCAAGTGACTTGAATGACTACGTTGTTATGGACAAGGGTCCGGCATTCACAGGTGCAGAACATTTCGGCCAATGGGACATAACACTAAAACAAAAACTGACCAACTTTGCCTGTTTGTAAGCGCTAGCGTTCCCGGGGACAAGGATTCACTCCGCCCGTACCCCGGCCTGTACCTCAATCCCAGCTTTGTACTTAGCCGTTTTTTTTTTGTTTTTTTTTGTTATTTATTTTCTTTCTCGTAAAAGGTATACATGTCTGAAAACTACAACAATGTGACCAAAAAATCACATGACTTTAAGCAAGGTTTCAATTTTCTGAGCTTGAGCTCTTTGATACAACTCGTTTCTCATAACAATTACAGAAGGAAATGAATCTTCAAGATTACAGACATGGTATTTATGTATAGACCATTTGGCTATGATAATAGTAAGATTTACAATATTTTCCAATTTCTTTGATTTGAAATAATATCCTCTGATCACATCTACAAACTTTAACTCAATTTCATTTGTAACAACTTACTTATTACTTTCTCAGTAAACCTCCATATATTTTTTGCGACAATACATTCCCAAAATCTATGCTGGTAAGTGTCGTATACATGGCAACGTTTACATAAAGGAGAATCAATTTTCTTCCAGTGAAAAAGCTTAACACAATTTGGTAATCTACGGATAGTAAATTTCCAGTGAAAACTGTGAAGCTTAGTTTCTTGTGTAACCCTTTTGGCTAATAACCACACTTCCTTTTCCTGCAAATTGAAATTTACATTCTCTACTCCAACTTTCCATCGCATTTGGCTTTATCACAAAATCTTTAATTAACATTCTGTAAACCATTCTTGAAGAAATTTTTATACCGATGGTGTTACTGAAAGAGTCATAAGCAAAAATATTTAAATCACTCATTTCTACAGACACAAAAATTTTGTACATTGAATTCCACATAAGATGTCTATTACTTGTTTCAGTACTTTTCTGTATGACAGCAAACCAAACTTTAAGGCAATCTCTATAGAAAGGTGGCAACGCTCTTAAAATCTGAAAAGGTATATAATCTGGATCAACACTTGATCTGAGAATGCTATTTTCCGCATCTGTTTGTAACAAGTAAGAAAAATTGTTTTCATTTTGCGTTACTTTGATCAAAATATTTGCGAAACCAGGTAAATTTAGCAGCTAATGACAATTCATAAAAACTGGGTACATTTAAACCTCCCTGTTCTATCTGTGCCAATAGTACTCCTTTCTTGATTTTATACTTCTTACAGTCCAGAAATTCATAAATTAGTTTATCAACAGTTTTTACAATCTCTTCAGGTACACTTAAAATAGACGCTAAGTACAGTAAATTCGACAAACCTAAACTCTTAATAATTAGAACCTTTCCATGCGGGGTGAGATTTCGCATTTTCCATGAATTGAAAGTATTCTCGAGCTTTTTTATTTTTGGCTCCCAATTTAGTTGGTCACACTTTTGTTTGTTGTATCCAATATAAAGATCCAATACTTTAACAGGCTCTGATGTCCACTTTAAATTACCACATCTGGATTGTGAATCTCTTAAGCTGCCGATCCAAACGGCTTCGCTTTTTTCTTTGTTTATTTTCAACCCTGAGACACTCTGAAATTGATCCATTATTTCTAAAACTTTCATTACAGACCTTTCATTTTTAACGAAGATGGTTGTGTCGTCTGCTAGCTGGAGTGTGCTACTCGTGCCTCTTTTTGTTGATTCAGTGACGGAATGTCGATGCCTTCTATTTCAGGGCTTTGTCTGATTTTACACGCTAGTGTTTCTACACAAAGTATGAATAGTTGTGCGCTTAAAGGACATCCTTGTCGAACACCTCTATATAAGTTTACAAAATTTGTCATCCATCCATTATTTTTTACACTACTAGAAATACCATTGTACAGGACATTGAACCATTTTTGAAAGTTTTCTCCAAAATTAAAAATTTTCAATACCTCACGTATATAATCCCAGTCAACTGAATCGAAAGCCTTTTCAAAATCAATATATAAAACTGCTCCTGGTGAATTATTTTTCAGAGTATAATAATAAAGATCTTGAATCAAATTAGTACCTCCCCAGCTTGTCTTGCTTTCATATAACCAACTTGGTCACAGTCTATCACAGATGGTAACACATTATAATCTATTGGCTAAAAGTTGATTTAATATCTTATAGTCTATATTAAGGAGACTTACGGGACGCCAGTTTTTCAATAATTCTGGTTCACTCTTTTTATGTAGTAAAGTAATTACTCCTCTTTTCTGAGATATTGTGAGTGAACCTTCATGAAAACATTCAGTGTAGCATTCTACAAGTGGATTGCCAATGATTGGCCAACACTTCTTATAAAATTCCACCGTTAAGCCATCATAACCAGGTGACTTATTCGTTTTCATACCCTTCAGGGCGTTAACACATTCTGTTTCTGTAACCAATCTATCACATAACTGCTTTTGTTGTTCATTTAAAGTCGTTATATTAACATCATGTAAAAACATTTCTAACGAAATTGTTCTTCTTGTTTTGGAATATAAACTTTTGTAAAAACTTGTTATCTCACTTAAAATTCCCTTTTGACTTGTTGTATATTTACCATTTTGCATTTTTAGCCTTTGGTAGTGTTATTTTTTCCATTTCGTTTTTCTAAACCGAGAAAGTATTTTGTATTTTTTTCACCCTGTTCTATCCATCTGGCTCTAGAACGTACCTGTGAACCTTTAGCATTGTACATATGTTTCTCATCCAGATCGTGTCTTAACTTATCATATTCTTTACACAATTGATTACTCGGTGAAATACATAAAAGTTTGTCAATTACAACAAGTCTATCACTTATCTTTTTGAAAGCGCACTTATTTTGGAAAACAGTAAAAAATTGGCCGACTACTACTGTATTCCTTCACACTTGCTGCAGTTTTATCCCTCTTTTGAGGTCATTTGTAATTCTTATTTTGGAAAGCTTTTTTTGTACTGTACTCAATAGTAAATTTCTTAATTTCTAACTTACACATTTCCCATTTTATCTGTTTGGACTCAAGCGAGCTGTGTTTCCTTTAAAGTTTTCTAAAACAATTGCAAGTTTGTTTAAGTAAGTACAATCTTCAAGAAGGCTGTTATTAAATTTCCAATAACCTTTTCCCCTTTCAGAAGTGGTGATACTCAAGTTTAAGACTACGGCATGATGATCTGATTTTACAGAGGGCACAATTTATACGTCAATAATACTTGAGAGAAGTGTATTGCTGATAAGGTGATAATCTAGTCGACACTGAACAAACGGTTTTGTCCTTCGCCATGTGATACATTTTTCTCTTTTGTTGAAATACCTCCATGCATCTATAAAATTATTCCTCCACATCAACTTTTGAATGAAATTTCTCACGATCTGGTTTTCATCAGTGATCAGTGGTATACCTCCTTTGTCTTTATCAATACTAAGGTCAAAAGGCACATTGAAATCCCCTGACAAAATCACATCTTCTCCAAAGATTTCAAAATCAGTACAGATATCATTAACATACTTAAAAATGCACACTTTGCGGTTGGCAAATTTGGAGCGTAAATATTGATAAACCAACACACTTGTTCCTCTAAACTCAGTTGTACAGCAGCTAAACGACCATTCTCGTCTCTGTACTTTTTGTTTATACCAACATTTAAATTTTTCCGAGTAGAATTGCAACTCCTCTGCTGTGTCTGGAGCCATGGCTCCAAATGATAGAATTTCCCCATTCTTTTTCCCAAATTCTTTCATCCGAGTGAGAACTATATGTCTCCTGTAAAAATACGATATCAATTCCGTTTTCTTAGATCAATTGAAAATAGCTTTGCGCTTGATGGGATCACGTAGTCCCCTCACATTCAAAGTGACGATTTTAACAGAATTCAGGATGGTACAAATACAAAAATCCCGTACACTTTCTTTTAGAAAATCAAGTTCCTCTAGGTAGTATAAGTGTCACTCAGTCGGAACTGGCATATGAATTAGCCGAGTCGGGAGACCAGGCTTCGCATCTTCTCTTTTCACGTCCTCGCTCAACCGGAGACGGACGATCTAACATAGTTAGTTTTTGATTTTTTTCCGTGATATCCTGAAAAGTATTCTCTGCAGTAATTCCAGTTTCTGTCAACATTCCAACGACACAATAGCGCGAGATCGGAGACGTTCTAATGTCACGCCACGCACTCCCAATAGCGCATGCTCTGGGATTCGCGTCGCGTCTCTGAAGGGCGCGCGCGTGTTCCGACAGAGAAGAACGCGAATCACAGGGTCTCTGCCAGATTACACTGCCAGGGCGAAACATGCGAAATGCAGAAAAATGTTTATTCTGCAATGCCAATATGACGCTTACGAAGTAAGTCTGAATAAGTTTTAAATTATACAACAGAATGAATCCATTGTACATTGGTACATTGATACGTTTATGAAAGAATTAGTACAGGATACGTTATGTTAGAGTTGGGATGGGGGTGGGGAATATTCGTTCGGTGGTCTCAGCATAGCAATTTCACTGCAGAGAGAGAGAGAGAGAGAGAGAGAGAGAGAGAGAGAGAGATTGTTAATTTATATCGGAAATCTTTTTCATAGTCGTGACTTTTGATGGAAGAAAACTAAAAACAAAATTAAATTGAACCGATTGAACGTGTATCCGTAAAGTTCGCACAAAAGTTAAAAGTCTAGGCCTACTGGTATCGCGTAAACTGCTTAGTGTCACTTTTCCGACAAGCATTTAATTACCCCTTGGCTTAATGATATCCCCCTCTCTCCGTACAGTATAATGCATAATTCTGCGCTGCACGTAAAACAATTGGAAGTCACCCCTATTGACAAAATTAAAATATACAACACTTCTTTTTCAGAATTCCTACACAGCTTCAATGAACTGTTATTAGATTTCTATATAATACTTATAGGCCCTAAACTTGTAATAATAATAATAATTAATATAAGTATTATATAGAAATAATAACGCGAATAATAATAGGTTCAATTTCCGTGAAAATTTCACCATAAGGGTATTTTGGGTCGAAAAGACCAAATATGATATCGATTTCACTGCCCCATGTTTCCATGGTAACCATTTTAGGGGTTGAAAATATCAATTTTTCTAATATCCCATGAAAAGTTTCTTTGATTGATATGAAAATTATCTAGTGAGGGAGTTCGGGTCAGAGAACACAAAAGCCAGACTTATTTTAATGTTTCAAGTTGCCATGGTAACTATTTTGGCATTGAAAATTTTCCTTTTTCCCTTATTTCACTAAAAAATGTACTCGGACATAAATCCCGGTATTTTGGGAATAACCTCATTATTATACACCTTTTTAAATCCAATTTCACCTCGAAAAAATCAAAATTAAAGCTTTTTGGGGGATGACCATCCCGCACTGCACTGAGCGATCGCGAGCAAACTGAGAATGCGTTAAGCGCGTCTGCTAAGCGCACAGAACGAAATTTCAAACCCGCGCAGTGCAGTGTACGTGTGAGAAATTGTAGGCCGGCAGCATAATTTCACCCGAATTCACAGGCTTTTGATTCACCACTACTAACGTTGTGAAGTACCCAATGTTTAGAAGTATTTCCCCGCATTGACGTAATGGTGTTTTGAGGTCAAAGGTCAAATAGCGTCCAATAACACCAAAAGTTATTGTACCCTGCGGCAAAGTTATTGGCTCTGCGTCCTCTGATACCGAAATTTACTGTACGAAGAAAACTCCAAAGATTGCAGACGCAGGTGTATAATAATAAAGATAATGTATATTGGGGCCATTCTGGTCAAAATTATGTTTTCCGTTAATTTTAGTGTGTTAGAGTTAATTTTATATAGACCAGAAATAATTTTTCATTTTTAATTTTGTTTCATGCAGTCATCTCAAATAAGTGTTATGTAGTATAATACTAACTTCGCATTCATCAAATTAAGTTTATGCCTTCAAATTAATTTTTTGTGATAAAATTAATTCTACTAGTATCTCAAATTAATTTTGTGAACCAATTCCCCTTAGCACCCAAGATTCACTGGTACTTATTTATTTTATGGATTGACAATTAATAATTTCTTTGTCTCATTCCAGGAAGAATAATGAAGACAAATTATGACCATGTAGTGGTGCATTATTTTAGTGTGACCTGGCGTGACCCAATAGACTCTACGACTAGCTAGATCACTTTCCATGGTAGCAACAGCTTAATTTGAACATGGTACCTATATACCTTTAAACACTTTTTAAAAACCCAGCAGGCCAAGACAAGGGGGAAATATTACAAGATACCACGTTTAATACTGCCCTACTTGACATGGTATAGGGCTCTCACTTGTGCGAACGTCGTAGGAAACACTTATTGCAACAATTTACCCTAAATATAAAGAATCGGCTGTCAATTAAACTGCGGTTGCTAACCAACCGGAGGTAAACAGTGAGACTAAACGCGCCCAGAAATACGAGCGCAATAGACTAATCGTTTTGGCGCGTGCCAACTCAAAATTATAGAAAACGGCAAAGACTAGTCGTTTTGGCGTGTGCCGGCTAATCGGCTAACAAAAAACAGGAAACCGCAAAACCGCAAAAAGTGATAAAGAAATGTAAATAGCTATGGAATAGTTTCCATAAAAATCTCTACATATGTATATCAACCTGAGGAATAATATTTTGACCTGTAGCACGATGCTCAATGGAAGAGCCAGTATTATTGTGAAGGGCGTTAGTTATATCAAACTACTGACGTGCTACAAAAAAAATTAATCTTTCCACCTTTCAGCTTGGTGAAAAACGCATTTATTGATTCGCCAAAGGCCTGTGGATTCGCTTATTTTTGCACAAGTTCTACATGGACATAGGAAAAAGTTCGACTCACCCTCTGGATTGTTGAGCATACAACTGACTGTTTCAGTGAATCCAACATGATGAGAGTTCTCGAATCCAAAACTGTACTGTAGCCGTGCTCGAATACAAATGTCGTCCCATTAAATTACGTCATTGTTATACAAGAGTTAGCATTCCAAAGTCTGTCACCCTGTTTTTTTTCAAAGTTTTGAGTAGAGGGCGGCATTTCCATCTATTCAGATTGAACGACGTGAAACGCAAACATTTCCATCGCATATGTTCCGGCAATATGTACAGTAGAAATACTGTTTACGCTGCAGTTACGTAAGCTTATAAGCTTATACTCCACAAAATGGCCACAGGTGACGTGAAGTTTCTAAAAGGATTTCCTAAACGTCCTACTTGGTACCTTAGACACTCACATGTGATATCCTGAAAAGTATTCTCTGCAGTAATTCCAGTTTCTGTTGACATTCCATCATTTTTAAAGCTAACGACACGATAGCACGAGATCGGAGACGTTCTACTGTCACGCCACGCACTCTCAATTGCGCATGCTCTGGGAATCGCGTCGCGCCTCTGAAGGGCGCGCGCGTGTTCCAACAGAGAAGAACGCGAATCGCAGGGTCTCTGCCACTCTCGGAACCAGAGTTCTTATCGCGCGTACGCCAAATATCGCCGAATCGAACACATCAGGAATTGTGGGTAATACGCGATAAGATGACTCTGCCTGGAGATTGGGTCTCTGCCAGACTACACTGGTTAGATTTATATTTGAACTTTTAATGTTACCCCTAATGTATGGAAAATATTCGTTCGATGGTCGCAGCATAGCAATTTCACTGCAGAGAGAGAGAGAGAGAGAGAGAGAGAGAGACAGAGACAGAGACAGAGACAGAGACAGACTGACAGACAGACAGTTAATTTATATTGGAAATCTTTTTCATAGGAGAGAGAGAGAGAGTTAATTTATATTGGAAATCTTTTTCATAGTCGTGACTTTTGATGGAAGAAAATTGCGCTGCACGTACATCAATGGGAAGTCACCCTATTGACGAAATTAAAATATACAACACCTCTTTATCAGAATTCCCACACAGCCTCAATGAACTATTATTAGATTTCTATATAATACTTATAGCCCCTAAACTTGTAATAATATAATAATAATAATAATAATAATAATAATAATAATGACAATTATAAAATATTTAGTACCCAAAAACAACACAAGCCCTGTGATATCGACCAATCCAGATTTTCTCCTGAATTTCGTGAAAGACTTTTAGTGGAAACAATTTGTTTTTAATCAAAGTAAAAAGATGTAAGTGCATGCATTAAAATAATTCAGTCATAGTTCAGTCACTTGAACAATATGCCTAGTATTTCATCACCAAATTACCTGTACTAGGTTTTGGATATCCCTGACTAACAATTTGTCAATATCCGTACTTCTTTTTATTTCTTGGAAAGGTGGTAAAAGGCACATTGTGTGTGCTCATATATGCGTATGTGCGTCGCGAGAGAAACACTATTGATAATACTGAGAACAGATGTCGTCTGATACGTACTTATTGAAATAGGTACTAGAGTTACAAATATTCTTTATTATTTTGCAGAAAGAAGCCTCTTGTGTCGATGAAAAGTTTCATTATGTGGCGACACAGATCTAGACTAATCATATCATCATTTTACCAGCAAATTCAAAAGAAGTGACTCCGTTAAGGGTTGATGACAATAGTGATGAGCCTCCCCTCCCCTATAAAAAGAAGAAAGTAGACTTGCCATCCACTCTTAATACGCCAACAGGTCCTCGTAGTCAGGTGGCTTAACAATACTATCGTTACACGGATGACAAAAGTGCCAAATTTGCTACAGATGTTCGCATATATGTGTAAATCAATATTAGCTATTGCTCCAAACATTTGGGCCGCCGGAAAGGCTCGATGACGTCATAAATTCAAAATGGCCGCCATTATAACGCTTAAAAATGGTAAAATACGTCTAATTCAGTCAGTTTTCAATATTTTTTGAATAAACCGACACAAACATCCCAAATTACAAATGCAACATAAAATTGATGCAAATCAATTATTATGATGACGTCATAAAGCCAAAATGGCTGACCAAATTCAAAATATCCCCCATATTATCGTCTGATAATGTTCAAATACTGTTAATTAAGCCTGTTTCCAGCATTTATCACCTGTACTGAAATTAACACCCCAAATTACAGACAAAACATATAATTGATACAAATTCATTATTGTGATGACGTCATAAACCAAAATGGCGACCGAAAATTACAAAATGACCTATTATGAAGTTCACTGTGCTTAGTACAATAGCCAATTTATGTGACAAAATAATAGTTTAAAGGTAATGTACAATTTGTCTTGATGATCCATAAACTCAAAATAAATGATAAATGTACAAAAACTTAGCCAATAAGCTCAACACAAATTACAAACTATTATGAAATTATTTATTTTTAACAATGACCTCTTTCTGAAAAACTGAACCAATATAAAGGAAATAAAGGCATCTTTACCCATCGGTTCTACCTTTGAAAGTGTTACGTTATAGTGAGTAGATCAATAGTGATGTGATTTCATGATAACGAAAAACATGGCGTGTAACCGGTGAATAAATCATGCCTTGACCCTGGTCATGTGACATTGGTCCCTGAAAAAAGGTTTCATGTTTGTGATTTTGGTCTTTTGCTTCCTTTGATCCAGAAGCCTTTTTCGTTTGAATTTTCTTGGATTTTTATTTTCCGATGTGTGGTGACATAGTTTTGTGCTACAGAAGTTCTCTTTTTGGAGGATGTGCCGGCCTGAAAAGATCGTTTGGTCAGGGTTTTATGAACAAAGAGAAGACTATTTTTTGTGTTATGAATCTAGCTTAGCTTACTTTTTTGCAGCTTTCGTGAATCTTATGAAAAGCGTCTTTGCCTTTCGTTGTTCACTTACCAGACTGGTCAGGAATTCAAAGATGAAGGAAACTGAAAAAAATATGGCCAGACGAGTTTTGCTGTTTGGAAACCCAAAACATAAAAACATAAAAAACACCAGGAAGAACATAAGCAGAAATGGAAGGTTAAACAAAGATAAGAACTCAGACAGATTCTCAGATTCATCACCAATTTTGCAAATCAAACCTTAATCAAAGCATTAAGTAAAGGCTTGAATTTATTCCCCCTCCGGAGTGCCTATACAGAAAAATTGTCGTATGAGATATCAACAAATTTATTCGCATCATGAGATTGTGCGATATCGTGAGAAACAATCAATCAATCAATCAATCAGGCATCTGTTCTAAGATAAGTCCATGTTCGACACTACTAACCGCGGAAAACCTAAAAATTGTAAAACTGTCTCGAAGCAACTTAGATCGATGGAGGAAATTCCATCCGCAACCCACATCAGAAAGAACATGACTCTGGCAGAAAAGACTGCCCTGAACAATCTGTCTAAAAACAATAAAATCTCAATGAAACCCATCAACAAAGGATGTGGCATAGCAATTGTGAATAAGATACATGACATTAAAGAAAGTTATAGAACGCTGCGAAATGTTCACTATTACACTTGGCGACATTGACTATACAGTGGATATCGTATACGAAATCATTTATCTGCGACAACAAGATCATTGACGAGGTGATTTACAGTTTCCCCATTCCCATAAGTAGAATAATTTGTACACCACGATGGTATCTCCTGCCAAAAATACACAAAATCAAAGCAGAAGAAACAATCATCATCCAACGTCACGGTCTCAATAGAAATGGCTGCTCGAGCCCAATAAAACAAATGTCGGAATTTCTAGACCTTGTCATAAAACAAATCGTCCAAAACGACTTATATATGCCAGGGGCACAAAAAACTTTATTCTCCATTTAGAACCAATTAAAAAAACAAGCAAACTCTATTCTGGTAACATTAGACGGGACATCAATGTAGAAAAACATGCCAAAAATGAAGCCATAAATGCATCGATCGTAGCGTTGGACTCTGAAACAGTACCTGCCAACTGATATGATACAAAAACCCACCATCAATGTACATGGAAGCCTTACTGTAGGCCAAAGTAATTAAATTCTTTGTTTTGCGTCCCCACCCGCTTAGGTTTTTAAGGTTTTCATGAAAAATACACACAGTGTATTTGAATAGGAAATTTTAGGGCATGACCGCTTAGCTTTTCTGAACAAAAGTTTTGTTTACAATTCTCTATTTGCTGCAATCAAATTACATTGTGTTAATTTTCTTGTGTGTGTTTTTCAGCCGCGCAGACGCGTACCTTTTCCCATTTTGAGTTGACGCAAAACAAAGAATTTAATTACTTTGGCCTTATTCTGAAACGCAAATATTTTAATTCAACAGAGAAAAATACCAACAAATCTATGGATGCAGTATGGGCTTACCAGAAATAGCTGATATCACATACCATGAAACGGAGAAAGTTATATTTAATCCCAAATCCGGTCAAATATTCATATGAAAATTTCAAAGGTGACATGTTCATGGTTTACACAGGAATCGAACATCAATTCAGAACATTTGTCGAGGAGTGCAACACCCTGTACTCTACGTTCAACTTGGGAATTCATAATTGAACATTCTATCGACAAAATCTCATACCTTGACGCAATCGAGAGAGATGGCTCGATTTTAAAACCCACACAAAACCATCTGACGATAGTTATCTGCCACCGACTTTCAAATGCTTCATTGAAGGTGAATTACTCAGATATGTACATGCAACAACAATATGGACTTCATAAAAAGGTCAATTTCTCAACGCAAAATCTTCAACAAAGAGATTACAAAAAGGAAGACATAGCTTGTATAAAAAAAGGATGTAACAAAACGTCAGCCATCCTTCATCACAACAAAAGTAAGAGTAATGATGTAACAAAATACTTATCAGCACAACCTCACAAAACCAGCCTAATCAAACAATGTGATGAGAATCTGGAAAATCAGGAAGGACGAGTAAACGGTTTTCCAGAAAACCTATAATAACGTGTAAAAGGAAGAAAAACATACAATATATCCTTCTTCAAGCACAATTCAAACACAAGGAGAGTACAAATGACTGGTCTGAGCAACAATTCAGGCAAAAATCTTACCAAAACATAATGATTTTAGTATCTCTCTTTGATGAACAATGGCTACCATTAAACTGAGCATGTGGGAATACAAAACCATTCAAGTGACTGAAGAAGGGACCCCACTTTGGCCCGAAACGCCGCTAGGAGGAATAACCAACATAAAACCTTATTTCCGGGACCAAGGTCACATTACGAGGGTCAAAGCACTATCGATTCACTGGTTTCTCACCATTTTCCCTTATCACCAAACCACATTGATCTACTCACTATACCGTATCACAAGCAAAGGTAGAACCAGTGTGTGAAGTTGCCTTCATTTCCTTTATATCGATTCGATTTTTCAAACACAAACCATTTTTAATAATCAATAATCTCATAAGAGTTTTTTACTTGTGTTGAACTTATTGGCTAAGTTTTGATACATTTATCTTTTATTTTAAGTTTATGGAATATTAATACAAATTATACATTACCTTTATACTATCATTTTGTCACGTAAATGGGCTATTGTACCAAGCATAGTAAACTTCTTAATCGTCCATTTTGTAACTTTCGGTTGCCATTTTGGTTTTATGACGTCATCTTAATAATAAATTTGCATCAATTTTCTGTTTAGTCTGTAATTTGGGGTTTTAATTTCAGTTCAGCTAATAAAATGCTGAAAACAGGCTTCATTAACAGTGTTTTAACATTTTTAGACAATGTTACGGCGGACATTTTTAATTTGGTCGGCCATTTTGGCTTTATGACGTCATCATGATAATTAATTTGCGTCATTTCGATGTTTTATCTATAATTGAGAATGTTTGAGTCAGTTTATTTGCAAGAATAGTGAAAACTGGCTGAATAAACTGTATTTTACCATTTTTAAGCAATATAATGGCAGCCATTTTGAATTTATGACGTCATCGAGCCTTTCCAGTGGCCCAAATTTTTGGAGCAATAGCTTATTTTGATCTACACACATATGTTAACTCTGTAGAAAATTTGGCACTTTTGTCGTCCGTGTAACGATCTTGCTGTTTTTTGTTGCTAAGCCACCTGACTATCGCCCTAGGGTGCCACGGCCTCTCTGTCAATCAACACCAGGAAGCCATAGAAGTGCTATTTTCAACAGAATTGAAATTCGACGGATTAGGAGACTAGTTTTAGACGAGATCATGACTATGTACTTGACATAGAAACAGACACTGGCGATTCAGAGACTGAAAATGATGATTGTTCAACCCTTGTTGATGAGCGGAAATTCATTATATTTCAAAGTGCTCTAGATAATTTATGCAATCAGCTGCTCTATACCGAATGTAATTCACCCGTTGATGACAAAAAAGAAATGTACAACAGGTACTAGCTAATCGTCACCTTGCGTGTAAGATGAATCACCACTTTTTGCATGTTTTCCTAGAAATATCTTTCTGCGGGAATTATTTCTTTGCACAAAAAATCGTGAAATTGCAATTCATGGCTTATAAATGAAGAGTAGCGAGTCCGTTGTGGTATGGATATGGGAGATATGTAAATATTAATTCTCACAGGGTAAGACACAACAAGGTGTGACGCATCTTGAATTTTAAAGCGTCCCAGGAAAGCCTGTAAAACTGATAATCCCCCACCATTATCAAAACTGACTAGTCATGACCATGATTTGTTAAAGGTACGTAAAATTATATCTGGAAAACGGTATTTTTGACCTTCAAAGTCGTCGAAAATCGCTGACGTCCTATAATTTCGGTGATGTTGATGTATGAACTCTCTGTTAAACTGATGTCTTGAGAACATGCTATTGTGGAAATGACGTTCAAGTTAGCAAGATTGAGTTCTTTAGCGACAACTTATTGCATAAACCTTGTTTCTTATTCCTAACAGTATTTTTTGGGAAAATCTGAACTGACTGATATCCCTCAGCCCTGGTGGTGTGCCGCAGATCGAAGTAACATTTGACGTAGATGCCAACGGTATCCTGAATGTGTCTGCTGTAGACAAGAGCACCGATAAAGCAAATAAGATCACCATCACGTATGACAAAGGTGAGTATTCGTGAGACTTTGTGCAGTCTGCTTTGGTTGAAGCTTCAACTGTGATCATTGAATTCTCTATAAAAAAAATATTTTCTTTAAGCTGTTTTTCTGTTGTTGTCAATTATAGCATATAGTATGTTTTGATCAAACAAAGGGCATAGCAACATAGAAATTGTGAAATATAAATAATTTTAATTACACTGCTATTGTTTACAGGACGTTTGTCAAAGGAAGAGATTGAACGTTTGGTGCACGATTTCGAGAAGTACAAGAATGAAGATGAAGCTCCAAGGGGGAGAATTTCGGCCAAGAACAATCTGGAGAGCTATTGTTTCAAAATGAAGAACACTGTTGAAGATGAGAAGCTGAAAGACAAGATCAGCGAAGAGGATAAGACAAAGATAATTGAAAAGTGTCAAGAAGTCATCACTTGGCTGGACAGCAACCAGGTATGTGAATTTTCACAGGTCACGTTATAATCTAAGGTGCATAGTAACAGCATAGGGAGCGCAGATATTGTCACCGGACTAAGCTTCATTACAGCTTAAGGAAACAATGAATTCATTACGTGTACACAGAGTCAGTATGACCCCACTGACACTATGGCGAGATGATCGACCAAATTTGTTGTGACATTAATGTCTGGAAAAGACTTTATTAAGGAAATTACGTATATTTAGGACAAATAACAAGCGTTTCAAATTCCGTCCCACAGACTGCAGAAAAGGATGAATATGAAGATAGGCTAAAAGAAATAGAAGGCATATGCAAACCCATCATCACTAAGCTATACCAGGCTACAGGTGGCCAGGGAATGCCAGGTGGTATGCCAGGAGGTATGCCTGGAGATTTCAGTGGCGCTAACGCTGGTGCAAACGAAGGTGGCAGTGCCGGCCCAACAATTGAAGAAGTTGACTAAAACTTGAAAAATACATCCTCTGATATCCGAGAGATGTCAATTTCCAGCTCACAATAGTAGTAACGTAATTCAAATGGAGCCTTATATCACGAGATTATATAATTAAAAATTTACAAAAGAAAATAGAAAATCACCATATTTGCTTTGTTTTGGTTTTACAAAAACATCAAAATGTGACCTTGTCATTTCAAGCTATACTTCCATGGTACACAGAAACACAAACTGAAGCCTGCAGTGATGCTATTAAATTGTAACCCATGCATTTATACTTAAGAATATTCAGTGGCTGCAAGTTGTGAAAAATGTTTAAAGTATTTTTGTTACAACCTCGTGAGATTGGTAGAAATGACTGTGGTTGGGAAGACAAGTATAGCACACCAGTATGTAGTGTATGTAAACATACTGCAAACATGAAATGTTATTTTGTGTTCCAAACAATACAGGCCTGTATGTTAATGTCCATCTTTTTTTAGTGGATAATTTAAGTAGGCCCGGATTTTTCTCACATGAACAAAAAGTACATGGCAACATTTTACAAAGTTTACAGCCATTGAATATCTTTTTCTGAAGAACTTACAAGCGTATTGAGCTCGATAAGTGTTTTGTTACTAAACTACGTGCAATTGAAGTTTGTAATACATGTATGCAATGAATGAACATATATTATCAGTGAAAGGAACACACTGATTACAATTAAAAAATATCCATGACAAAACATCCATGAGAGTAATCTTACTGTTCCATGCCATTATCCAATATGATTAAAATCAGATGTAGAGTACGGCATTTGATTTTAATCAGATTGTATCATTATCATCCATTTGCCATTTTCAGAATTCCATCGTGTGTTGCCCTGCAGCATACAAATCTAGTTACAGTCAACGGATATGTACATGTACTCTAAGGCTAGTTGCTCATCAGAAGTTCAATGACACTAGGGGTAAGGAAAATCAAAATGTGCATGCCTTTAAAGCTAAGGTCCTAGTATCCTGAGAAAACCCCTCACTTCCTCACTTGTGCTAAATGTGAATGCATACAGGCAAGTAATACACTTTGTTTGTTGCATGCAAGTATATGTATGTCAGAAAAACATGCAAATATTTGCTTTGTATTTCACAGTACTGCAAAAAACTGTAATATTTGAAAGCTAGCAAAACATTGAACGTGTAACATTTATCTGAGGCATCTAATAGGGTAGAGTGGAGAAAAGCGGACACGTGAAACCATGTTCAATATCTATATTGATGAATTACAAGCATTGACTCTCTCCTTATTTGATTCTGATGAATGCGGTCATTTATTCACTAGTTGTCAGCCAGCAATACGCAAATAAATTTGACATAATGCAGTCACTATTCTGACTGAAGAATATATGACAGAAAAAAAAATATTTCAAAGGGTAATCTTCTCACATGACAGGTGTAATTGGATTAAATTCGCTCATTCCATTGTTGTGATGGTGCTTTGAATGACGGACTTCGACATTTCCGTGAATCAATGTAGATTGGACACGTCGTCGTTGTTCAGGCATATGCAGATTCTATATGTAGAGGGCGGTGTTTTTCTCAAACATCATTCAGTGAAATTGACACACGAGACCCAGCACGTATGTATTACAAACAGTATTTAGTCGACTTTACAACATCGAATTCCTTCGTTGTGATGTCGACTATGAAGAATATAAACATGTGTATAATGACTCAAAATGGTCGCCATATCTCTACCAGGCATTCCTTTCAATCCACTTGTATTGGACTATCGGTCAACGTTACATGGGAAAAGCCGTTACTCCAAATAGTTTCATACATTTCATACCGATGGATATTTCAGAAAGATTACTCATTGGCAGGAGTTTCTCAACAAACTTCGATAAACATGTTACATGACTGAATATGAAGAGTTTTCATGTTAGACATTTACTTTGTCATTCGAGTGAAGAGTTAAGCCTGTCTTTGGGGATTTGTTCACGGGGTCACATACCCGTACACTGTTCTACGGCAGTACCTCCACTCTCTCGCGGGAACACGACGTACCATCAAATGAAGGAAATTAGTTACCAGGGCATAGGCCTACACTGCAGATTCGAAACAGTGATATTCCAACATAGCCAGACTGAGCCCAGTTGCTTGGTTTTTCTCAGAGTCGGTAGCAGTAGTGCCGCGGGTGGGCCATCGCATACACCCAACGATCTATGCAACATCAAACCACCAACGCGACAGCCTGCTGATGTTCATTTTTTCAATTTATTTTGTTTTGATATATGCCTACAGAATTGGAACAAGTCTACAATATAGCCTCTATACCCTGTATCAGCATGATAAATCTAGTAATGTTTATAAGTCAGCCGCCTCCTAATGTGGATCTCACACAACATTTACTGCCCATGTCACGTTGCTTTTCTCACTAACAGTTTATCTGTAGAATGTACACAAAAACAAATTATGGTTATTTCCTTTTTAAGAGTATAAATCGTAAGTATGCAAAGAATATTGGAAAATGGTGTTCTCACTTTTTTAGGATATTTCATGTGAAAAAACAACCTGCCCTGGATTTTAAGCAAACATTATATACTTCATGACAAATATTAATCCTAAAAGAAGTAAGTCGATTTATACTAAGACGGTGTCTTCATTTCAGTGTAGATTTCAGGAATGCCCCTATGCAAACTAATTTAAATGTGTAAAGAAACACAGAGTGGCTGTCCCCGCAATGAATACACACAGTGCTATCTTAAATTGTTAAAATCAATCGAGTGAAAACATCACAAAGCGAAGCGATATGATTATTTCACCCAGATATGTTAATTTTCACCCAAAGGTCTTAGTCCGCAACGAGATATCCGTGGCGCACGACTTATGACATAATTATAATATATAATACAGTTCAATACTAGTGGACAATGTCGTTATATCAGACAAGAAGTTGGGACGAGTTCAGGGTCCTCAACACAAACTATAAAAGAACGTGTCAGTACGAGGTATGCGGGCAGTTTATGCCACACATTAAAAGTAACACGACGCTTTGATTAAAATCATGGCATTTCACTTGAAAAATTTTACTTAAATACGCTCAACTCAAAATTGAAAAAAAGCTGTTGTTCGATCGCCGTCGCTGCTTGTACAACCTCTTCATTTTTTAGTTCATCGAGCTGCAATGGACTGAAATTTAACGATGAAAATCGACCTCAAGCCGCTAGCCACAGACCTGCCCATTTTACCTCAATGGTACGACTTAACGGCGCGTTGAACTCTCAAGCTGGAGTTCGAAATATGTGCTAGTTTCGAAATATTACGCAGGTCTTCTTGGTGAGAATATAAACCCTGGCTCCAGCCGATCAGAAGGCAAGATTCGAGCTAGGAATTATAATTGAACATATGAACTGCTAGCAGCATGCTGCATACTTAATCACCGATCAACTCGAATCCACTAGCACAAGAGAACAAGACTTTAGATTGAATCATTGTCACTTTAGTAATCAAAGTGCGTTTGTTGTCAACGGCTATGATAAGGTTAAGAGTAGGCTTCTGATCATTGCATGCATTTCACTTCAAAGAGAAATTCGTTTCCCTTTCCTGCCAAATCACTCCCCTCACATTTGTCTGTCAGTGTGTCCTCACTACACTACAGCAGTTGTTTGCTCTCTTGCCTCAATAAAGAAATGCCTTTTACACTTACAAGGTTACTTATCGCAGTCTAGATCCTGCATGAATTCAACATTACATGAAAACATTTCCGTGTTCACTTAGTGCTCGTGTTTAAATTTCATCGATACTTTATGAGTAGTATAGTTCATCGTGCTTTTTGGTCGTATACTTACCTCAACGAAGATTTCCTGATGCGTTTCCTTGCTTTCAATGGTTTGAATATGATCCGTAAATTGATTAATCTGACTTTTTTACCCTGTTTTGAAAATCAAACCCTTATAAAAGTTTCTTGCCTGTGGCATCAGATATGTACATCTGTTGATTATCGTTTAGCTCAAATTATAATCGATATCAGCAATTACCGGCTGTTTAAGCCAGTGAGGATAGAACTCTTGAACAGTGACAAGCGTTTATTTTTTCATGTACAATTTGCAAACAAAGGGGTTGACCAAATAAACATCAACAATATATTGCATGATAAGAAAGTTGTGGAAAAAATACCTCCATATTTTGAATTTCAAGAACCACCTATAGTTTCCTACTCATACACAAAAACCATTGGTAGGAAATTTTTTAACTATAACAATGTCTTGAAAAATTTCAACTTTCCTCCAAACAACAGCAGCACTTGCAATTGCATGACAGACGATGGTTTTTCATTGTATGTAGTACTGAAAATCATGGTAGGACTGGGCACAGAGAAGGAGTGGACTGGCTCAACAAATATTAGTCCACCTTCCTCCAAAGGAAGAGAATAGAGCGCATTTGGCAGCCACTGATAATTGGATTAAAATGTCTCTGGGTGTGGTTTTCTAATGATATGTTCAAACAAGATGGTCCTAGTTTACAGCAAGCAAGTGGAAACAAAAGATGCGAGGGGATTTGGTGCGTGTAAATTGCTTGTCGACCCATGTGATTATACTTTGTTATGGCGAGACGCTAGCGATAGATTATAAGCATCAGTGCTCTTGCTTAGGTGTCTGGCTATGGTTGAAGGCATAACGAAACCTGGTTTGAAGAGACTGCCTATTGCAAGGGACGGAAAACTGCTTATTTCGTTTGATCGCCATTTCTCTGTCAACGTTATTGCAAGATGACCCTGAGCGACGTCTACGAGACTATCTTTGGTCAATCATACGTCCATGACCTGTCAAACTCAAGAGAGATTACACCAGATTACAACGCAAGGTGGGCAAATATGTCGCGAAGTATGTCATTAGAATTACGTGCGACTTGGAAAGTGACATGCATAGAAAATATCGATCACCACATGTTTGTCAGAGATGTACACTTGGCTTCATAGCCGTGAAATAATAGCAAACGCCTATTTCAAAAGTAATTTCACAGGCTTAAAATAACACCGAACGCCTATTTCAGAAGTAGTTCGCAATGTGACATTAAACTGGTCCAATAATCATTTTCATTCAAGGTAATACATTACCAGGTCCATGGGACATTTGGGATTTACAAATTTAGTAGGACCATCCTGAACCACTGATAGTTAGTGGTGGTACCATGTGTCGGAATGGGTAAGCGTACCCTGCTAGCATGCTACATCCGTCAGGATTGGTCCCAAAATTGTCTAATATTGTATGAAGTGATACAGTATATGAATCACTGTTATAAGTCAAAGCCGGGAATGCTGTCGCTAATCATTTGAGTGACCGAGGTGTCATATTTGGCCACAATGTCATCATATCGACCGTAGAACTTTTTGAAAGTCCTCACGAGTCTTTTGGATGTATATCCCTGTCTCACTAGTTTTGATACTAATAAACTGTGTCTCATTTGAAAATCCGCGTGGGAATCACAAGCCCTACATATCTGAGAAGTTGAGACACATACACACCATAAGCAGGTGCAGATGGAATATTACTTGATAAGTGGTGATAATTTATGATTTCAAAATCAATTTCATCCCTTTTGTCATACAGCTTGGTGTTTGCCCATTAGTACCCACTTGCAGGAACAGATCAAGATATGAAGCTGAGTTCCTACTCTCAGTTGTTTCTTTGATTTCCAATTCATCAGGGTATAGATGATGTAAGTAATTTGATATGTCTGGATTGATTAGACTAATCAGATCATCAATATATCTGTGCGTGTTGTTAAAACGCCTTGCAAGTTTTTTAGACCCTGCTTTGTAGAGAGATTGTAGGAACTCTGCTTCATATAGATAGGGAAATAAGTCAGCAAGAAGTGGTGCACAATTTGTACTCATTGATATGCCGATAGATTGTTGAAAGGTCATACCACCAAACTTTACAAATATGTTGTCGATTAAGAAATTAAGCATGTTAATAATTTCTTCGTCAGTATATTTGTGCTGGGCATCCATGTTGTTACTAAAATAACCTGACCCATGTTTGATGATAATGTATTGGTACCTTCTACTGCCATTTTTTATGCAGGAAAGCTTGTTTAACAAGAGATGACAGCCTTGTTTTAAGTTTATCGTGGGGAATTGTGGTGTATAGTGTGGAAAAGTCAAATGTTCGGATTGACCTGTACTTGTTTTTCTTGACTCTTAAATCAAGCAACAATTCCTTGGAATTTTTTAATATCCACATTTGATTCAACCCACTCGTTTCATACACTTTGTCACAATATCGAAAAAGACCATTTTTGATGGTTGTTAAAATTACAGTCAATAATTGTGACAGATGTTTAGTAGTGCATTTGCTTGATCCTGCAATAAACCGATGTTTGTAAGGGTTCTTGTGCAGTTTAGGTATCCAATACAACATAGGCAGTGTTTTGTCCTTCTCTTTCAAAGGAATGCCAAATTCACTGAGCATAGATGAATGGTTTGAAAAAATATCTTCATCAGAAAGGGAGGAAAGAGTATAGGTTGTATTACTCTTCTCTGAATGAAGATTTAATTCATCTATTATACACTGGATATAATCATTCCTACAGACAAAGATAATGTTGTTTGAAGCTTTGTCTGCAGGAACTACAACATATTCGTTGTGTAAAGCATCAAGGCATGCTTTGACAGACGGGTCATCTAACTGAGGAAGAATTTACTCCTTTAGTGGAAGAACGGAGATGTGAAATATGTGATTTTAATTTATCTCTGACTTTGCTCAGCCAGTCAGAGAGGCATTCAACATCAACTTTCTCAACTACAGCCCACTGTCTCGCATATTTTTCTGCGGCATCCATGATAATTTTGAAATTAAATTTCCAATTAATATTTTGTGGCTCCCGATATTTTGGGCCATATTGAAAGAGTTGCCGGAGTTTGCTGTTGGTAATGATGGACAGGTCACCAGTTATTATGTGACCAAGTGGTTTATAGCAAAAGGGGATGACAAGCAATTGCAAGTTCTGCTGTTGTTTGAAGGAAAGTTGAAATTTTTCAAGACATTGTTATAGTTAAAAAAATTCCTACCAATGGTTTTTGTGTATGAGTAGGAAACTATAGGTGGTTCTTGAAATTCAAAATATGGAGGTATTTTTTCCACAACTTTCTTATCATGCAATATATTGTTGATGTTTATTTGGTTAATCCCTTTGTTTGCAAATTGTACATGAAAAAATAAACGCTTGTCACTGTTCAAGAGTTCTATCCTTACTGGCTTAAACAGCCGGTAATTGCTAATCGATAATCAGGGCTGTTTTGGATGATATTCATCGTTTGAACTCTTGACAGTAAAGATCTCAATTTCTGCAAGGAGCAAGCAAACAAAGTAGTTCTTATTTTTGTGAACTCCTAATGGCTGATTAAGTATAGACAATAGATCACCAAACTTGGGAGGACTGCTGGTTTTACCATGTCTATGCCCATGGCTTCGTCGTCTTCTAGTGTGAGAGTTAAATAAACCTATCACATTTATACGACTCCCCCTAGGGCTGGCTAAATTACACACTAAAAAACAGTCAAATAACATGGATGTTCGAAAATGAGGATTTGAATTTGGCATGACACCCAAAGAACTTCCCACCTTGGAAGTTGGCAAGGAAGTAAGTTGGCAAGTTGGCAGAGGCACCGACCAACTTCCCTCTTGAAAGTTGGCAAGTAAGTAAGTTGGCAAGTTGGCAGAGGCACCGACCAACTTCCCTACTTGAAAGTTGGCAAGTTGGCAGAGGCCGCCACCAACTCCCCCACCTGGAAGTTGGCAAGTAAGTAAGTTGGCAAGTTGGCAGAGGCCCCGACCAAGTTCCCCGCTTGGAAAATGGCACGAAAGTACGTTGGCAAACCTAAGTTGGCAGAGGCCGCCGCCAACTTTCCCACTTGGAAGTTGGCAAGTACAGAAGTTGGCAAGTTGGCAGAGGGTCCCCTCAACTTCCCCCTTTGAAAGTTGGCAAGTTAGAAAGTAAGTTCGCAAGTTGGCAGAGGCTCCCATCAACTCCCCCACTTGGAAGTTGGCGAGTAAGTAAGTTCGCAAAGGGTCTAACAAACCCAAACCTGGCAGTTCGCCATTTAATTATGTAACAGACGATAGCCACCGACTTGGTATGTCACAGTTTGAAGTTGTACACAAGAGGAGGAAGTTGGTCGACGAGACCTGAAACTTGTACATTCTACATATCATTAGCATCTCATTGTCGGCTACACGGACTGTCTGCCATTTCGTGTTTGTAAGCGTGTCCATGTTGAAACACAATGGCGCTGCTAAAAAGTCTTTTTCATGTGCTCGCCACGATAGTTTTTGTTTTCCTGGTTTCGGGTGAGTAGTATTTTTTCTGTTAAGCCGGGTTTATGTTTGCGTCCTGAATTTCAGGTGTGAAGGTTGCCCTGTCCTAACACTGCGCATGGCATATTATTCGCACCAAATGCTCAACGACCAAGCCCAGGGGTTGATCATTACACTGTGTTACACTTCAGTGGCGCAGATAATGCGTTCAAAATCCCAGACATGCAGTCTTAGGAAATTTCAAGGGAAATGAGACAGAAATTTTTCACCAAACTCGAAAACTGCGTCCACAACTTGAAATCCCACCTGTTGATGATTTGTGTTCAGACATTATGTGATAGTAGAACGCCATTTTCAGTCAGAGTTCTATCGTGGGTGCTGGGCATGCGTAGGCGGTCCTTTCTTGTTTATCGTTCCACTCCCTGAAAATTTTGCATTACAGTGTCAACCAGACTACCATAGTTTTGTACCAAGCATACAAATCACTCAACAAAAGTTGAAATCTTAGTGGATATTTCACAGTTACGGTAACAATGATTCACTCCGATCGTGAGTACTCTCTATTCAAAATGGTGTCGCTCTTGATAAAGTAATCAAACGAAACAGGTTCCTCTTCTGTGATGGTAGTAACACATGTTTCGTTACAGTTGCAACTTTATTTTACGGTTATATTTCACATTTTCTTTTGCAGTTGTAAATTTTATTCACATTGGGTTGTTTTCATAACGCAATTAGTGACTTTTTAACGACAGAGCCGACTTAGCTTTTTACCCATAAAGCTCGTAAATCATAATAGCGTTTCCCAGTGTCAACAAAATTATATTTGCCCCGGGACTCGCAGGAGACAAGCATTCGTAACTACACAGCCATTCGGGCGATGGTGTTGTTCGTGTACGTTAATTTATCAATTCTAATGACCTGTGTATGTAGGGTGCCGTAAAGGGGTATAGGTGTGCAGCCCTCCACAATAGACACCATCAAGCTTAGTAAGTTGTAAAGACTGGTTCAAGAGTGAAAAGAAATGTTTCAATAGCACACAGTGGAACACCATGTTTATCTCTTCAAATGTCAAGATATATTTGAACTATTCTTACTAGGCACAAAGAAGTGTAAACGCACAAAAAGAAGATTATTTTGATATAAATATTGTTGATACATTTACATTTGTTATTTAAGGTCGTCAACAAAACACGAGGTGCTTACGTCAGATAAAAGATTACAGTAATAGAAACACGTCCCTAGGATTCAAAGTATTCTAAGTTTTAATTTCTTTGCATTGTAGGTGAAAGAAGATACAAAGCTGAAAAATGAATTTTATCATATCGTAAACGAAAGAAGCTCAAACTTGCTTTGTGGTGCCATACTACAAAGTAGAGCGCCGCCAAGTATTCTTTAAGCTGTGTAAAAAAGTTTCCTTTATGTATAATACCGATGTGACACATTTTCAGACGCCACAGCATGAAAACGTAATTTTTCCGCACCTTGTCAGACATCTGTGGGTTTGCTGTTTCCGAATGTGACTAGGAGTATTCATAATGGATAAAACTTTTAATCTGACGCTTACATTTATCTTTTAGTTTGTTTCTTTGTTTGTTTGCTAACAACTTTGACATTTTCCATCTTTTATACAACTGATTATTATCCATCCACATGCCAAAGTTTAAGGCATATTCAAATTGACAACTTGACAAAGGATGTAATGTGGATTCCAAAGACCAACGTGGTGTTACATTTATTTCTCCTTCTAAACACTTAGTAAATGGCAATAACATTTACTAGTGTTTACAAGGATATTTATTCCCGCAATATATCGGCAAGAACAATGTTGTCACTGCCAGATGATTTTTCTCAATTCCGATTGATGTGTATATGTTACTCAACCCACATTATGTAACATAGACCTGGCTTCTTAATGTTTACTGCGATATGTAAGGGAGAAGTGTAAAACAATATGCCCTGTCCCTTCCATTATTCTATCTGTAAGGAATGTTATAAGACCAAAACAAACTTGAAATAATGTTGTAAATTATGTCAAAAGGCCAGCTTTTTGTACATGATATATGACTTTTTTGTGACTTAGGCCACCTATGCATTCCAGATAGATACAGAACATAATTTTTTATCAAGGTCAAGAATAGAGGTCATACTTTTTTAAATGCAAGCATACCGTCCCGCTTAGTAATTATATATAATTATAACGAAGTTTTTACACAATGTCAACCTCAGTTCAGCTTAAAGATACCGTGTTATGACCAATTGCATTTCATCGGGTAACTCAGTCAAATTTGGACACAAATCCGTCTTTCAAGTTTTACGAGTAGATACAGTTGGACAAATAAAATACCGAGCATAAATAGCTCAGCTGTCCTTGACGTACATGGAGTGTACAGGTTGACCCATGGCAGTTAAATCCGATCTTGGCGCAATAATTACTTTTCATGTAAAATATGTGAGTTTAAAAGATATGTTACATGTATCTGTATTACATAACAGACATGACATCCAGCGATTCAATAGATAACGGAATACAAATAGAAGGAATGTAATGATTATTATCTTAGGCCTTCACTGATTGCACGTTGAGCTATGTGTCAATATTGTCACTCTATAACGATTTTGAAAGCGTACAATACTGCATCGACTGAAATATATTTATCGTCAGTTTCTCTGTTGATTTCGTGTGAGGAGTCGAAGCGTCCGTTGTTCTATATCAATAGTCATAGGTGACATAATTACTTTGTACTTTAATTATATCAGGTATTAATTTCTCTCCGATTACAAGGCACTTTCAATTATAGGGATAGCAGTTAGCTCTTGAGAGGATGTTTTAGGATAAAAATATAATCTGTTTTCGCCTTCTAATTGTTGGCAAAAAATATCTCTGTACAATTTTCATGTATTCCCTTTTTTTCATTAGATTTGCAGTCATATGGATGTGTTTTGCAAAAACAGCAAACTTGAATCTATTTGATCAGTTCTCGCTCGCTGCAATTTCCGCTCTTGAAAACCCCGACCAAGTCTTTATCATGTAATCTTGGCCATCTCTAGGCCGAGAAAACATCAAAAGGCTGGAAAGAAAATAATATTTTCGATAACTATTATGATACTATCATTGAGAAGTTCAGAGACATGGATGACGTCATCGGAGAGATCAGTCAGTCAGTGTGTCGCAGCGTGTAGTGTATAGCAGCTGCCCTTTAGTCCTCGTAAAGTTTGTGTACGGTTCGAACTTTTTTAACAAAGACCTATTTGGCCAAAATATTCTGTCTTGTAATTGTATCCTGTGATGGAGTTTCACAAAGTGTCTGAACGGATAACATCTGTAGCGAATGGAACAAACACGCATGGAGTTTCGCATTCTGAAGTAATCCTAGCAGGAATGTTAGGGAGCGTTCAGTTATTATGGCCGGGCATAGACTCTAAAAATAGGCCGGGAGTGGTCTGACAAAAAGGGGATAATTTGAAATTGGAAAATTGCAAGGGATGGTCATGCTTCTTTCAAACAGCACTGAGGATGGCAGGTCACTTGATTCTCAAAAATGTCCACCCTGTCAAAAAGCCTTGTTTCAGTGAACCAAAATATTCCCGGAAATAATGGTGATTCGCTGCGCGTTTTCATTCTCTGAAGTCAGTACACTTTTATCTGTCTTACTAACTTCTTCTTTGCACAAGTTTACATACTTGTCTTACTACAGCTTTTAGCAGCAGAGAGTAAATGAGAGAGTAAATGGCGGATTTTAGCGACTGAAGTTAGGTACATGGCTTAAGCATATACCTTAAACATTGGGGTCCATGTAACACAAAGCATATGATATTTGACACAAAGTTTTGTAACTCAATTCTGAATTTGTATCAAAGTAAGATCTATTTAGGATAGTACACCTTTGCACTAAATATAGTCGAAGTTTCAACATCATCAACAGCTTTCTTATAAAAAGTTGGGAAGTGTTTACGGATTAGACATCACAGACATGGCAATATATTATGCATTGTGGCCCAATCATAACACAATACACTTCATGGCTGACACAAATTATTTCAACTCCATGGTCATTTTATATCAGAATATTACATTTATTGCACCAAATTTATTTGAAGTTTCAATATCAACAGCTTTCTTATAAAAATTGGGAAGTGTTTACGATGTTTAGTAAGTAGACCAAGACTTCAGTTTGTACATGGAACAAAAACACCGGGAAAATTGTCAAAACTTATAGTTACTGCACAGGTAGTTAAATAAAATTATATTTCCTGACACAAATCGTTTACCTACACCAGTTATGACATAATATGATGTATTCCTTTGACTTTAAAATACAATCCAGATAAACTCCATGGTGATACAATGATTCACAGAGTTACTTCTATAAATAGACGTGATCTCAGCAACATGCTAGTGTATGACGATTCGTCTGTCTGTAAGCACCTCTCTATCTGACAGGTTTACATACAGAGAATATGCAGACTTTGCTCCGTGTTTTGCGATACACTATAATAAAACTAGCTAACCCAAACTGTCATGGCTATAATTTTCAAGTGATCTTTTTCAACAAAACTACCTTAACCAGTGTTCGAGGGAAGATTTAAATGGAACGACTAAACACATTTTCTTTATCTTAATAATCTAAATGTGTGCACGGGGTGACGTGTGTATAGTAGAGGGCATAGAGTGAACAAATAAACAAGATGAGAATGCTGGTCTTTCCGTCTTATCTGTAGAAATATATCTCATGGCAATAAATCTTTACCTTTGGTTTCATGCAGCTCATGTTACTTCTTAAAAATTCCCAGCCTTCAAGATAAATAATGGACTGTTTAAAATTGAAGATTTTTCGTTTGTCGCGCTTTCAGGTTAAAACGTTTTTCCGTACATGACATTCAAATATCTGAAGCCAAAAGTGGGGGCGCGGGGGTTGACTAAATAATGAAGATAGTAAATGATATTTATATCAAAAGAATCGAAGTTTTAAAATTACATTCTCGGCGTTTTTACCAGTTTGGTGTAAAGAAGGAAGCAATCTGCTCATTATTTAGTCTTGCAATTTATCAAGGTGATACCATTTTCAATCAATATTCAATGAGTGTTGTTTCTCTTCCAGTGTTTTGAGCGTTTCAAGAAAATTGCACCGTCACCACTTTTCTTGCATCTACAGTCAAATTAACTGAATTGGCTCACAGTATGTGACCTATAAGCAGTTGTCTTCCTCATAAGGTCAAATCTGCGAAAACAATGTTTATAGACATTCATGAAATGATAAAGACAACCACACAAAGTCTCATCTTCCTTCACTTTTCCATCATTAATTAACATATACTAATATTCATTAATCTGGAAACTGTTCTTACAAAAAACTTGTTCTACTTTCGCATTGTATGCAGCAAAGGTATAAGATAAAATATTATTCTATCAAAATTATTTCGAATGAGCCAATAAAATATATATATGCATCTATAACTAACCATATTTATAATCAGTCGTATTAATCATATTTACATTTTCTTCAACTTATTGCTGTTTGATTCTGTGAAACAAAATACCCACGACGTGTATGATGTTGTAACACAGTGACACATCACTTTAAAATCATTAAAAATGGCTTTATTCTGTTGATAGGGACTAATATCCCCCGGGAAGCTTCAAAAGTACAATGGTCACAATATCTCTCAAACTCGCGGTTTATTGGGTGATCGGTGCATTTCATCAACTACACTTGATAAAGTCCACAGTCTCTAAATGAGCTTTGTTTTTTGTTTAATTTAAGGTCTGAAAATGAATAGGGCTTTCATTTTGAACACCTGCGTACAGTTTATTGCTATGATCATCGTTCATGATGACATTGTTTGATTTATTGTGAGTATAGTTTCGGGTCACCGCTGTCTGAAATATTTACAACCTTTCATACGGGGTCATGACCTAGCTGTTTGCCTTTATCAGAAGTTAAACTAACGCCCCTGTTTCCTCTTTGCAAGACAATACTGGCGCACTGATCCTTATAGTGACATGGTGATAATTTTCAGTAAAAATGGATTATCCATAATTTCTTTTTAAACTTAGTCTTAAGATGAGACAGTAATTTGGAAGCTGTCGCCGAGTTCTAGAGTAATCATGCTATCATGGCACTTACAGTGTCTCGAATGAAAAGTCAGTACCTAATTTATGGTTAGTAGTCATTATAATTTCCTTAAAGTTCGACCGGCTAATTGAAGACAATTACAGACAAACTTTGAATACCAAGCGTGGCATAATAGGCAGAAATGCAAAGGTCAATTGTGGCAACTCAATGATGAAACACGTGCTCTCGCCAAAATTTGGTCCAATGAACTGACATATATTTATAATATGGTTACATATTGCTCAGTAGTTTATACCAGTTCAAGATAATACTATCAGGTGTTGTAAGTTACTCTAATACCAACGATTTTTCCCTTTCTTCCTGACAGCCTGCGCCCTCCAATGTCCTGACAGCTATCCAATCGAATCGTGCCCACAGCCATACGAACCAATCAACAATAGAGAATGTTGCTATACCAAAGAGAAGGGATACCACTGTTGTGCAGGTGGATTACTGTAAGTTATAATCATATTTTTCTTTCTATGGTTATGTCCCTGGTATGTTCGACTCGCGACAATTTGTCTGGTGACAGGACTATGTTTTGTTAATACGCTTTGTTAGAATGTTGAATAAGGGTTCACCTAATTATCACATGGCCACATTTACTCCAAAAGATGGCATACTCGCATTTATCACTGTTGGCAATGTTCTTGTTCAGTGTTGCTGTACATGTTTTCATGGCTCATACCATGTTATCATTTAGTCACAACAAGCGATGGTTTCATTCATAACTTCATATTCACGTTTTAAGAAACGATTGTCTCAGATGCAATAATTGTAGAATGATTCTCATCATTTCGACACCGATTTATGTCAGCTTTAGGACTCTGAACAAGCGAATAGGCGTAGCATTAATTTTGCAAGCGCGTTACAGAAGACGACACCACTTCTTTGATGACCATTCGTACATGCAACCTCCTGACAACATGAAGTATCAACGTCCTTGATTGCTCGCCTCCTGGGGTTCAAAGGTCATACCAGTTCACAACTTCATTCACAGCATCAGCGTTCAAGGCTGCTGGGCTCTTTAGGTTTTAAGGTTCATATCAAGTCACAACTTCGAATTCATTGCCTGACATTAACATTTCACTTGGCTTTTCCCAATACACTGGAATCTCCTGAAAAAAATAATCACCGTATGCATGGCAGCTTAGAGTGCAAATATTTCAGAAAAAGTTTGAATAACATTAGGTTGATAGCAAGGTCATTTCATTCTTGGCAGATAAAAAATAAAAATATGCAAATTCGAAATACATTCCTGCCGACAAAGCTAATACTAGCTTAAAAATTACTAAAGCTTTAAAATTACTAAAGCTTAAAATTATTTAAACCAAGCCATTAATGAATGCATGGTTGTCCTAATGATTAAGGCTTTGTTGATAAGCTTGCAAAATATTTGCGTTTAATCTTTGACTTCGATACTGAAATTACCTTAAGATCGCTTTTTGCTTAAGGGTTGCAATTAATCCATTACTTAATAGAGCCACAAAAAATATGTGTATCATCTCCTACGTTTCTCTAAAAAACTTGAAGACTGAATCTCACTTGTACATGAAGGACAGAAACGTTTTTGTGAATGAAAACGCCAGAATTTCGCGAATGCACAATAATTTGGCATTTTGGCTGCCAAGCGATGGATTTCTGATCATCAAAGTTCCCATAATTAGCAGATTTGAAGTATAAATTTCTGAACATAAATGATATAACAGCATATATTGTTGCGTCAAATCAGCCGCCAAGTCTAGCCGTTTTAGTAAGTACAACCATTTAAAACAGTACTAATACTGTCCCAGCATTACTCTAAGTAGGCCTACAATACCTTTGATTATCTACAAGTTCAATTCTTACAGCTTCATTAATAAATGCGGCATGCTGCCATACTTAAACTTGTTTGTGGATAATCTGCATATTTAAATGCCGACTTAATTAGCATTATTCTTGATATCGTGGATAACTAGTTTTAAGTAAGCCTAGGAAGTACATAATAGCCCAATCAGTCAATGAAAATAAATAAACACAAGGGTACCACTGTTGGATTTTAGATTGCTTTGCTACATGGGTATGCTCACACTAAGTCTTGCTCGATTTCAGACCTTCGACACCATGGGCTATCATAGTGGTAGTGGTTATCCTTGTACAGGGTGTCGTCGCCTCGGCAATCGGCTTGGGGGCGCTGTGGTATTTCGGATATCTGAATAGATGCTGCTGCGTAGAGAAGAGCAAGAGGGACGTGCGTGACAGTCCACAGACACAAATACAGGGACAGAGAAAGCGACAGTCTGGGAGACAAGAACAATATCAAACCGAGTCCCGAGAGTACGAGGGCCAGGTTGAAATTCAGTCGAAATTCTGATTGTGGTTTTATATGTCTGTATACCGCAGGCCATGGGGGATTGCCATTGTTGTCATCAAGGCTATTCGGGTCAGTCACAATCAGGGTGCTCTAGACAGATTCGACATGTTATGCTCTAATATAAAAAAATGTTGAGCAAAATTTAATGAAACATTGTTTTAAATATGAAACAACCAGTAGAACCAAACAGGCCCCATCGAAAAAATGGAGTTTTGTGATGATTTTGAGCTGAGTAGTGAAAAAAGTACCCTAAAAATGGGTCAAAATGGGCGTTACGGTGTTTCATCTGAAAAAGCACATTTTGTAAACTCACTTTTTGAAACTGTTAGATTATTTCTTTCGATTATTCCGAATATTTAAAGTAACACATAGCATTTCTTCTTTCTTTTGCAAGTTATTTCATCTTAATACATGGATTTGAATGGAAATGGCGTGATAACAAGTGAAATTGGTGTGTCATTACGCTTTTTATATTTTGACAACAGCATTGATTTATCTCTCTATTATCACTTGGAAAACATTACCCTAGAATGTTTCCTAAAACATCTATTTGATTGGAAGACCAACTGTGATTAGTTGGTACTAAATGTTTATAGGGTCAACGTATTGATTATGAATGACAAATCATGAAAGTTGCCCACATTTTTGTCCCAAAATTTTGTAGTGTCCGTGACACCCTCATAACTTTCAGCCATATTCAGATAGTAGAGATCTGATGTCATTAGCCAAAGTGGCCCTGTTTGCCTTCCTTATGTGTTATAAAAATATAATCCATTTACCACTTGTATTGTTTCAGTATATCAAAAAGGAGCCAAATGTAGTGTCCGTGACAGCTGTAGTGTCCGTGACACCAAATCCATACATTACTTGTTACAGTGATTAGAGCTGGTAATTCTATTGTTTACGAGCTGAAGTTACATTTTTATAAGAAAGTAAGTTAGTTTTTGAGTAAGACATCAAATGAAATATATTAAACCAGTGAAAGATGTTTTTTCTACCTTTTAAGATTGTAATGTCAAAAAACTGTCCTGCGAAATAACGGTATAGGGGTTTGAAAAAGGGAACAGAATTAGTGTTATCAGTTATTTCCCAATATAACTTTAAGTTAGAAATGTTATTTATAGTGAAATTAAGGCATAACACTGAACAAACTAATTTACTTTCACATCAAACCACTTTCCATTTGCAACTGGCTTCATGTCACGGACACTACACCTAACAAGTGGTTAACCATTGTTTACTGTATTTACATTTAAATTCACCTGACATCGGAATTAAACTTCATAGACCATAATAAATCCTTTCAAAAACAAAAGAAAACATGTTTTTGAATTATATAAGGGGAAAAGTGGTTGCAAATCTGACTATTTATGATGATACTGCAGTAGTGTTAGCCCCAGCACAGATCTCTGTCAACAGTGATGCATATAAGGGGAGGGTTTATGTCCCTTCAAATTATTGTTCTGTTCTAAGCCTTTGTTTGCATTATAAGGCTGTATTATATGTGTTTGATGAAATTTCAATCGTGTGTTGGTTGTTAAGGGAAAGCTATGGTGAGACATAGTCGGATCTATCATGTGATGTCCATTGAATGCTGTGATCCTGAAATCTGTTTGGAGACCAAAGTGTGACAGGTTTTTCCTCAGTCGCAAAGTTCTGTCTTTCCTAAGTTGTTTTGTCAGATATTTTGTTGTTTTTGTTATTCTTGTTGATGTTAATGTTTTCACGTGTTATTGACTTCAAATAATGACATCAATATTTCTATATTTTTATCTTTTTGTTATGTAGGTCATTTCCCCCACACTCATCATGACCTGAGTTCAATTAGTCTAGAACATTCTCAAGGTCACTGCCCTTGATGACCTCACAACCTTGAATTCAATTAGTCATGTTTGGAATGTTCTGGAAAGTTGATTAGTTGTGTAAGGGAGATATTTTAGAACAGTAATTAGCATGTCAATAAAAGTTCTAGATTGTTCTTATATGCCTTTATAAAAGGGACGTGCTCAGCTTCCAGTCAGACTTTTGGGATCGTGTCTCTTGTGTGTTACTAAACTCCAGCAGTAGTCATTCTCAAGACTTTTCAAGACCTTCACTGCCAACGCTGGATTTATACTGTGGACTTTGTGCAGCTTCAAGCCTGCAAGGACTGTTCATTCATCCGACTGACTGTTACAACTCTGAGACTGGAGCTTTGCCGTCCCAGCTGAGATAAGTAGTCTGTACACTTTTAAAGCTTGTACTCTATCCCTGACTTAGCAATTAGTTTTATTTTCGTAATAAATTTTGTTTAAACGTTAACTGCTGAGTTCACCCTTTTGTTCGTTTTCTCTGCACGTAACAAAATTGGGGGCTCGTCCGGGAGACGAATATTTTGAGCCGTTTGACAACATTTTGCCAGCCTTTTCAAAACTACTGTACACTGTGAACTCAGCGAAATCCAATCATGGCGGAATTTAAACCAGACGAATTTATGGATGACCTTGATCAGGACACATTTAATTCCCTCAGAAAAGACAACCTCATAGCACTGGCAATTTCCTTAAAGTAGAAGTTAAAAGATCTATGCGCAAGAGGGAAATGCAGTACCGTATTGCCAAACATCTAGTTGATTTAGGCCAATTTGACGAATCCACCCTGAAAGATTATGAGCCCGAGTCTACCTCTGAACTCAGAAAATTAGAATTAGAAATGCAGACAAATTTGGAGATCAAGAAACTAGAATTACAAATGAGAGAGAAAGAATTACAAATGGAAAAAGAGAGACAGGCAGATTTGGAGCTTAAGAAATTGGATTTAGAAAAGGAAAAATTACAAATGGAAAAAGAGAGACAGGCATTAGAAAAGGAAAGATTGCAAATGGAAGAAAGACAGAAAGAAAAGGAAAGGCAGGAAAGATTAGAAATGGAAGAAAGACAGAGAGAAAAAGAATTGCGATTAGAAGAACAGCGATTACAGGTAGAAATAAAACGTTTAGAGCTTGGACAGTCAGGAAAATTCTTCCCTTCAGACAAGTTTGACATCACTAAGCATTTCAGGTTAGTTCCCCCTTTCCAAGAAAAGGATGTTGATAAATATTTCCTTCATTTTGAGAAAATTGCTCAGAGTCTGAATTGGCCTAAGGAGTCCTGGTCTATGCTTTTGCAGAGTGCTTTGGTGGGTAAAGCCAGAGAAATTTACATTCAGTTGTCAGTAGGGCAAGCTTCAGATTATGATTCTGTGAAGGAATTAATTCTCAAGGGCTATGAGTTGGTGCCTGAAGCTTACCGTCAGAAAGTTAGGGATTGTGAGAAGGCGAAAGATCAAACTTATGTTGAATTTGCTCGAACAAAAGAACAACTGTTTGACCGTTGGTGCTCTTCTGAAAAGGTCAGTCAGAATTATGACAAATTACGACAGCTTGTTTTGATTGAAGAATTTAAGAGGTGCATCCGGAGTGACATCAAGACGTTTATCAATGAACAAAAGGCAGATACATTGGAGGTTGCTGCACGTTTGGCCGATGATTATTCATTGACCCACAAATCTTCATTTCTCAGCAAACCATCCCAGTCCTTTCCATACAGAAACAATGCAGGTAAATTTAACTCCTCCTTTTCATCCAAGAATTTCTCAAAGGACAGTAGAAAATCAAATGACAACAGTTCACAAAATTCAAGTAACACTCCCACATCAGATTCCAAGTCTCAATCTCCTTCTGACAAACAGTTCGGTACACTTTCTTGTAAGTATTGTAAGAAAGACGGCCATTTAACGTCAGATTGTTTCAAATTGAAAAGAAAACGTGAAGGTCAAAGTGGTCAAAGTGGATCTAAGCCCACCGGCTTTATTTCTTCATCAACTCGATTAGAGTCTAATAATGTGTGCAACACATTTTCTGAGGTTAAACCCCTCTCATCCCCAATTAATGAGGTCAAGGTCAATTCTTCCCAAGATAGCATTATGGGTATTTTCGAACCATTTATTCATGATGGTTTTATATCACTTTCTAGTGATTTCTCTTCCGCTACCCCTGTCAAAATTTTAAGAGATACCGGGGCTTCCCAGTCTCTTTTGTTGGCAGATACCCTGCCGTTTTCTGAAAAGTCATTTTCAGGTTCTAAAGTTCTTATTAAGGGGGTAGATTGCAATGACTTTATTCCTGTTCCTCTCCATAATGTCTATTTGTCTTCGGACTTTGTCTCTGGACCTGTGACTTTAGGTATTAGGCCTTTTTTGCCTTTTGAAGGGATTCACCTTCTTCTTGGAAACGACCTTGCTGGGGACAAGGTCATTGCTAATCCACTTGTGACTGATAATCCTAGTTTAGATCAAAATCCAGAGCCAATAGAGGAAGAAATTCCGGTCTTTTCCCTTCATGTGCTATTACTCGAGCCATGTCAAAGAAAACTTCTGAGAATCAAAATACTCTCAAAAATAATGTCACAGATGTTGACTTAAATGACACCTTTCTCAGTCAGGTGTTTGACACGGATCATTCCGTTATCCCTCGTGGATTTGAAACTTCCAGTAAAACTTCTGCTGACCAAAGTCAGACATTTTCTAGATCAAATCTCATTGCAGAACAACACAAAGACCCAGATATTTTGTCTTTGTTTGACAGGGTAGATGATGAAGGTAAAACTTCAGATAGCTCTGTTTCCTATTATACAAAATCTGGTATTCTCATGCGTAAATGGAGACCTCCAGACGTTTTGGTTGATGACGATTGGGCTATAAAACATCAAATTGTGGTTCCAAAGCCCTATCGTGCTGAAATATTGCGCCTGGCCCATGAAACGCCCTGGGCTGGTTATTTGGGAGTAAGGAAAACTTATCACAAAATTCTCAGTCACTTTTATTGGCCTAATCTCAGGCAGGATGTAGCACATTTCTGTAAAACTTGTCACACATGTCAAATGGTAGGAAAGCCAAATCAGACCATTCCAAAGGCCCCTTTACAGCCAATTCCTGCATTTCAAGAACCATTTAGTAGGATACTAATAGACTGTGTTGGGCCCCTACCAAAAACAAGATCAGGAAATGAGTACATGTTGACAATTATGTGTACATCAACTCGGTTCCCAGAAGCCATACCACTGAGAAATATAAAGACAAAGACTATAGTGAGAGCTTTAGTCAAATTTTTCACTTTATTTGGCCTCCCTAAATGTGTCCAGTCCGATCAAGGCTCCAATTTTATGTCTGGTATTTTTCAACAAGTAATGGATCAGCTAGGCATTAAACAGTATACGTCATCCGCCTATCATCCAGAAAGTCAGGGTGCTCTTGAGCGATTTCATCAAACTTTGAAAACCATGATTAGGACCTACTGTTTCGATACAGAGAAGCAGTGGGATGAAGGAATTCATTTTCTGCTCTTTGCTGTTAGAGAGTCAATTCAGGAGTCTCTTGGCTTTAGCCCATTTGAGCTTGTATTTGGACATACAGTCCGTGGCCCACTTAAGCTCGTTAAAGAGAAATTCCTATCAGACGATGATGATTGTCTGAATATTTTGCAATATGTGTCAGATTTTCGTACAAAACTCTCTAAAGCATGTGAATTAGCCAGAGAAAATCTTGAGTCATCTCAGCAGTCAATGAAAACCAAATATGATAAAAGCACCTCGAAACGGAAGTTTGAACCAGGTCAAAAGGTTCTTGTTCTACTTCCAATTCCTGGCAAACCACTCCATGCTCGTTACTTTGGGCCATATCTAATTGATAAGAAATTGAGTGATTTAAATTACATCATAATAACACCTGACAGGCGAAAACAAAAACAGCTATGTCACATAAATATGCTTAAGCCATATTTGGATAGGGATAATCCTACTAAAACAAAGCCTGTCAGTACAGTCAGTTCGGGCCATTATGAAGATAGTGATACTGAAACTGACTTGAGTGAAAATACTCTAAACTCAAAGCTGGGCTCGGTCAAGCTTCAGAACTCAGAAATCCTGAGAAGCTGGAGTCTACAAAGTTGGCACACCTCCAGCCAGAACAACAACAACAGGTGAAAGAACTGCTCCACGAATATAAATACCTATTTCAAGATGTTCCAACGAGGACAAACGTCATCTATCACGACGTTGATGTTGGGGACAGTAAGCCTGTAAAACAACATCCATAAAGACTGAATCCAACAAAAGCGAAATATCTCCAGGAAGAAGTCAAATACCTGCTGGACAATGACTTTATTGAACCCAGTAAAAGTAACTGGAGTTCGCCGTGCATACTTGTTCCCAAATCAGATCACAGTTATCGTATGTGCACGGACTTTAGGAAGGTCAACACTTTAACAAAGACAGACACTTTCCCAATCCCGAGGATTGACGACTGCGTCGACCGAGTGGGAAAAGCCAAGTACGTGACGAAATTTGACCTACTGAAGGGATTTTGGCAAGTCCCTCTGACGGATCGTGCTCGTGAAATATCCGCCTTTGTTACACCAGACGGATTATTCCAGTACAAGGTGATGCCATTCGGAATGAAGAACTCTCCGGCAACGTTCCAACGGATGATCAACGACGTCATATCCGGCTATACGGATGTGCAGCTTACGTTGACGACGTCGTCCTGTATACTGACACCTGGGAGGAACACATCAAGCTCATGCGGAAGTTCTTTGAGAGACTGAGCAAAGCAATGTTGACTGTCAACCTTGCCAAATCTGAGTTTGGTTGGGCTAGGTAACTTACCTCGGACATACTGTAGGACAGGGTGAGGTAAAACCTGTTGATGCCAAAATCAGTGCCATTTCAAGTTTTCCCATACCAAACTGCAAACGACAACTGATGCGCTTTCTCGGTATGGCTGGTTACTACAGAAAATTCTGTCCAAATTTCTCCACAATTACTGAGCCTTTGACTAACTTACTTAAAAAGAAAGTAAAGTTTGTTTGGTCAGAGCAATGCCAACAGGCATTTGATACACTTAAAGCCATACTGCAAAGTGCCCCAGTGTTGTCTGCACCAGATTTCACTTTGCCATTCAAATTAGCTGTAGATGCTAGTGATACGGCTGCTGGTGCTGTTTTATTGCAAGAGGATAGTCATGGTATAGATCATCCTGTTTGCTATTTTTCACGCAAATTTAACAAATCCCAGAGAAACTACTCTACAATTGAAAAAGAGTGTTTATCTTTGATATTAGCTTTACAGCATTTTGAAGTTTATGTTACTTCTTCAAATCAGCCAATAGTGGTTTATATTGATCACAACCCTCTTGTATTTCTACAGAAATTTAAAGGCAAAAATCAGAGATTGCTAAGATGGAGTTTAATGTTACAGGAGTTTAATCTTGACATTAGACATATCAAAGGCAGAGACAATTTAATTGCAGACTGTCTCTCTCGTATTTAGAGTTTATTGTTGTTCACTTTCAAGAAATTTTACTTTAGAGTAAAACAAAATTTGAGTACTTAAATCCTTTTCAAGATTACATTTGTAAAGAAAGATTTTTCTTTGAAAAATTTTCTTTTTTTGAAGAGGGGGTGTGTTATGTAGGTCATTTCCCCCACACTCATCATGACCTGAGTTCAATTAGTCTAGAACATTCTCAAGGTCACTGCCCTTGATGACCTCACAACCTTGAATTCAATTAGTCATGTTTGGAATGTTCTGGAAAGTTGATTAGTTGTGTAAGGGAGATAATTTTAGAACAGTAATTAGCATGTCAATAAAAGTTCTAGATTGTTCTTATATGCCTTTATAAAAGGGACGTGCTCAGCTTCCAGTCAGACTTTTGGGATCGTGTCTCTTGTGTGTTACTAAACTCCAGCAGTAGTCATTCTCAAGACTTTTCAAGACCTTCACTGCCAACGCTGGATTTATACTGTGGACTTTGTGCAGCTTCAAGCCTGCAAGGACTGTTCATTCATCCGACTGACTGTTACAACTCTGAGACTGAAGCTTTGCCGTCCCAGCTGAGATAAGTAGTCTGTACACTTTTAAAGCTTGTACTCTATCCCTGACTTAGAAATTAGTCTTATTTTCGTAATAAATTTTGTTTAAACGTTAACTGCTGAGTTCACCCTTTTGTTCGTTTTCTCTGCACGTAACATTTTGATGAGATTATTGTTAACGTTTTGTCTCTTTTTTTTTTGAACTTTGTTTTGACAAGTGTGTCTTTTATGTTCTTGTTTCTTTTTGTGGGTTATTATTTGGTGGTTTGGGAAAAGGATTTTTGATGTTTCGTACTTTTCAAGTTCCTGCCAGTATTTTGCAGGACTTTCTTTCAAGTCTTTGGGCTATTAAACAATGAACTCTACCGCCAAATATGTGGCTGTTTAATTGGCTGAAATGCATTGCTAGGGATTGCCATGATTGCATTTCATAAACTGGAAATGGAAATCATCTCTGAATACCAAAATATGATTCACTTTTGGAAAAGATTCAGAAATGGCATTTTCATAATTTTTACTTGAACACAAAACCAAAAAGCAGAGTTCAGCTATAGAATAAACAAAATGCACCAACATTTAAATTTACAGTTAAGAAATCACTAGAAAAGAATAACATTTCTCTACGTCAAAAGTTTGAAGGGCCCAAGGCACAACCAAGAAAATATTTTGGTTATTATAACCCACACAAAACTAATTGGAACATTCCAATACCTGCACATAGAATCATGTTACCCAAATCAAATTTTAAAGGACAAATTGAAGGTGAAATTCTCGGATACTTCTGTACATCCAATGACCCAAACGATTCCAAGGAGATAGTTGATTTCTTTACAAGAAAATTAATTTACAGAGAATACACGGAAAAAGAAATAACTAGAATTACAATAGAAATCAAACACAGGAATTGAACTCAACAAAAAGTACAAGAAAAATAAAGAAGGAAGCAACAAATAATCTAATCTTCACAACAACATACATTAAAACAAAAGACTTGAAAGAAAGTCTTGCAAAATATTGGAACTTGAAAAGGACGAAACATTAACACCCTTTTCCCTGAACCCCCAATAACAGCATATAAAAAAACAAAACAAAAAACATACAAGACACACTTGTCAAAAACAAAATTCACAAAAAAATCTCAACACAATATAAAAATATGGAAATATTGGCTTTATTTTTTTAAGCCAATAACACATGAAAACGACTACAAGAAGAAGCATATAAAAATCAAAATATCTGACACAACAACTTAGGAAAGACAGGACATTGCGACTGAGGAGAAACCACACACTTGGGTTTTGAAACATTGATTTCAGGATCACAGCATTCAAAAGACACCACATGCTAGATCCGAGTATGTCTCGCCATAGCTTTCCATTAACAAACAACACAAGACTGAAATTCTATCAAACACAAATTATACAACCTTATAATGCAAACGATGGGATAAAACAGAAAAATAACATTACAGGACATAAATCCTCCCCTTATATACATCACTATCGACAAAGATCCATAATGGAGCCCACACTACTGCAGTTTCACCATAAATAGTCAGATTTGCAACCTCTTTCTCCCTTATACACAATAGATGCTGACCAAATACTTAAAATACTCCAGTCACCTACAAATATCACTATGAGTGGCCAGACAGTATTATATTATACTCTTCATGACTTTATTTAGAATTTGTGTTTAATATTGTCTGTTGAAACTGATAAAGAATTTGCCCCTTTAAGTATTCAAATGTGTAGTGTCCGTGACGCTACTGAAATACAGATCACAATAATATGTTGGAAACCAAATGTTCAGTAAATCATTTATTGTTCACTTTATAGGGTTACAAGGACAGTTTTGTATTGTATAGCATTTTCTACATACCAGTTATCTCAAGAATGTTTGCATTCAGTGTTGTATTTCTGATAAAATTTTCTGGTTATTGAAAAATACCAGTACTACAAATATTCTTTATGTCAAACTTCCTCAATAATATGTTTTTGATTTGTTTGTAATCAATTCTTGTCATAATTTTACTTTTTTACAGGTTTACTGGTTATAATAAACAATAGTTTGTTTCACACACATATTCCTGAATGTGTAGTGTCCGTGACGCTTTTACCATACTAGAAAAATGACTAGAAAACTAACAAAAAATGAGCAAAACTTTGCTGCAAATACTATTAATGTTTTCTAAAGACTTCAAAAATTGCAGTAAAAAATAATTTAAATGTACTTAAGGGCAAATCTGTAAACTAGAGGAATCATAAGCTCATGGGGAGAAAAAAATGAAAAATTCTTTTTTTTTTCGTAACAAATCATTTTGCAGGAAATCATGCAAAGCTGGGTAAAATCCTAATACATTCACCTTATTTTCTACAACAGATGTATATATTTTCTGGTTAAACTTTTAAAAAGAATATTCTCCATCAACTCATAATATTTTGTAGTGTCCGTGACTGTGTGTCAACGCAATATAGAACTGGTTGCCATGGAAATACTGAGAAAGTTTGGTTCACAACTTTCAAGCAAATATGTAACAAACCTTAAGCTTTGTGAATTTAGTAAATTTAGATATGTGTCTACAAGATGAAATTTTGACAAAAGAGAAACACTCTAGAGCACCCTGATTGTGACTGAGCCGTCTTGGACTCGTCGGCCTTGGTGTCGGACTGGGATTCTGCTGGTACTTCGGCAAACTCGACCGCTGCTGCTGCTGCCGATGTTGCCCGAAGTGCAAGAAGAAGAAGGAACCAACTGAGAAATCATCCAAATCCAAATCCCAATCAGTTGAATACAAAGTTGTATCAGGTGACGAGAAACAAGAAGAAGGTGAAATAGCTGTCGAAGAAGGGGACAAAGAACCTAACGCGTAATTTGTAAAATTTGCAATAACAACTGTCTCTAAAACAACTCATTTTAATACAAGTTGTTCATCTACTCTCATTCCTTATATATGAATATGTGCTGCCATTACACCCTATAACGTCCTGCATATTTCTTCCCTTCACAAGATAATTCAACATCAATGTTGCCACCAAGGTTCCCCCATCTCTAAAATGTTTTACAAATTGATTCCGCAAATGTATTCATTATTGTTTAAACTTCTTACTAATTTTAACTTTAAGCTCTAAAAAAGACTTGTTATGGCGCCTTTAAAGACTTTGAATGGTTTTATTATTTACTCCACCATTTTTACAGTTTCCATGAAATGCAATGAAAGTGTAAAATGTCCAGTATGCTCTCTCTAAGCGAACGCATTTATGTTGGGGCGCTGTTTATAATTAAAAACGCATATGAAAAATGAAACTCATCGCGTTCAGAGGAAGGAGGTTAAACTTTCTCTTCGATTACTTTGAGTAGTTTTGCTCTAAGTGTATTCAAACGTTACTTTTTTGATGTGTGAAGCTCAATTAAGATAGTATGCACCTCGAACGTGAAAGACTTAAACTTTCCTACATCAAACTTTCAACCATCCTCTTACCAAATCAACAATAAAAATCGGGGGTCACTGTACAAAGTTTGGAACTAGCGAAACAAATTACAAAACTTTTTGCGATATTTGAGATTCAAAATGGCCGCCATCCCCGTCATCGGGACAAATTAAATTTTGGATTTTCGAAAATCTAAGACGGTAAAAGTTTTTCTTTCTCCAAGAGCTTTAAATTGAGGCCCTGAAGGTGGTAGATCAGAAAAGAATTGTACAAATTTAAGAATCCGCATATCTGTCCTCGAGGCGACACTGTTTATCAAGGATGACGTCAAAGGAACGTCGCAGAGCTCGAACTCTGCAACATGCCATAGATAGTCAAACGAAGAGAACTTTGGAAATGAAACGCTTTTAATTTTTTCACATTTTGAGCTTGAAATTCTTCTAAATGATCGATACAAATAACAGTTCAAAGATTTTTACCTGAATTTTAAAAGAAAGATACCGCAAACGTGACTTGTCGAACGATCAAATTTCAGTGTTCACGTACCGTGGCACA